>NW_026852028.1:0-28885 GCF_026571515.1 Ruditapes philippinarum
GCTGTTACTTCTAGATTGCTGATCGACCTCATCATCAGCATGTTGCTCGCCGTCATTGATATTCGGCCCTTATCCATGTATATCTGTTGTATATCTATGGGCCCATCGGTGTCGAGGTCGATTGCTTCCAGTTCTTCTCTTTTCGTCTCGGCCACAGCCAGCTTGACGCACGTTCTGCAGCTTGGCTTAATCTCTGGATTGTCTTTTGTCTATCCCTTCAAGTAGTTCCTATCGCTGTCATCAGTCGGCACACAGATTGCAAACAAAACCCTTGCACACCTACTTCAATAGAAAACAGCCATGTATGCCAGCCTCTCTGTCTACATTGGTTGAGTAGCTCTGTATACTATGCTTTCTTCCTGTCGTACGCCTTTTCACATCTTGTCTCCCAAGGTACTGTTAACTCAATCATGATGAGCTTCTTTCCTTTTTCAAGACAATAGTACAATATCTGGTCTTAAGTTGGTCTGGACAATACCTGGGAAAACAAGGTTCTTGCTAAGATCCACCTCTTTGTTCCAACCTATATAGTTTAAAAATATAATTGTAACTCCCACAATTAGAGCAACCTTTTTGATCATTTTGCTGGTTTTATAAAGTATGTGTTGTTGTTGACTAAGACGAGTGTTGAGACCGTCATGTAACCTTTAATATTAAAATTTATTTCTTCAAAGAAAATGAATCCACTTGAAGTTTATTACTTTTGTTCTTTATAAACCTATAGAACATTGAACATTTCGTCCATAAAAAATACTCATTGTGACTATAATATTGCGGCGTAAAGAACTTTAAAATTTATACTTTTGAACAGTAACTTTATTTTTGTTTGAGTTAAATTGAACTCTCTGGTAGCATAAAATTATTTGAACGTCGTACCCAAATTAAATGTGCACGTACAAAAAAATAAACAAACAAAAAACACTAAAACCAGCTATACTACTTATGTAATACTCCTATGTTTCAACAAAAGGCACTTAACACGGTTATCAGTGGTAAAGAAACCTATGATCATCGCTTTATGTGTAAATACATTTTAAGTGTATAGTTTAATAAATACAAAGTAATACATTTTATTAATAATTTCGGGTCTGAACGGTAAGAGTTTTTTCTAATCATTTACTTTTAAGATAAAGAAAGTATTTTAAAATTGTAATATTGCGATTTTGATGTTGATAATTAAGCTCATTTATATATAAACAACTATTTATTAACTTGAGAGATCAATTGGTTTAACAAGAAATACGTTTATAAAATTTGTCCTGGTTATTTTTAACATCAATTGATTTAATAATCCATTATAACTATGACCATAACTGTACATTTCAAACTTTTATTTCTTTTAATTTTTTAACATACATTACGTTATTATTTGCATTTGTTTGTTTATTTTGTTTATATCTATTTTATATTGAGTTTCCTTTATGTTGTTAGTCAAAATTTGAAGAATTTAAATGTTAAGAGTTACATGTTATTTGAAATCAAAATTTCATACCAATTTTTAGATATTAAATCGACATTAAATTTCTTTGTCAAAATGGGATTCCAATATCAATTTCCCATATCTTATAAATAGCGTCGAGTGGATGATCATGACTAAGTCTGGCAAGAATAAGACATTCAAAGATATCCTGTTTTTTTTCATACATAGAAAGTCCAAAACATCAAAGATAAAATAATAATTAAGATAAAAATATTTTTCATTTTGATGTCTGAAGTTATCTTTAGTAATACTTCTAAATTTAAGTAAGAAGAGGGAAACCAAGCATGCAATATAATCATAAGTATTTCTTTATTCTATCTTGGTAAAATTTCCGAATAAATTTGAATTATTATTTCAAAATTGGTATTTTAGTATATTATTCAGCTTATACAAATTTATTTTAATTCGATTGTGTTGGAAGCTATAAGATTATTGAAACACTCTCGAATCTGTTCCTGGAAACAACCAGTACTAAGCAATGAATGTAAATTTTCTTGTTCAAGGAAACAACGGCTTGCCCCTGAGAGGGTTTGAACCCACGTGGTCAGCAATCCTTAGATTACTAGTACAACGCGTTTATTATTTGAGTTCATTACTTAAATGATACGCCTCAAACTTATTTAATTCGTTTTTTCTAGAAGTGTACTATCACATTTGGGTGATGCTTTGAATTTCACTATTTCACCTAAATTTTCATCACTTTTGCCGTTGTCCATCTTATCAGATTTAACTCATTTGTTCAGTCTTTTTTGTATTATAAATTCAATTATATTTCAATTATCATCAGTTTAATGAGTCTATTTCAGTATCAATCAGTAATATTGGGATGTGAAACGAAAGAAGATACTTTCTGAAAAGTTGTAGGTTTTAAAAATACCATTCTAATTGTAGAAAATTTTTAAAAAATGGTATTTAAGATTTTTTTCATATATTTTTCTTTAATTTTACTTCTTAATGTAGATCATAAGAAGAAAGTGTTAACTTACCAGGGGACTTTTTCTTAAAATATCCTTTTGTCTGTTTCTTTTCACGTAAATATCTAAATTATAAACTTAATGTCATATCCGGAACGTATTATGTCCTGTACACCCATTTTCTATAAATACTTATACATTAGTTCGTTTCTTAAATGTTAAACATTAAAAAATTCAAGTTTGTTTCAAATGTAACGTTAGGATAAAGTTACTCTACTGACTTAAACCCGGTTCATGTTTAATAACCTGGTAGCACTTATTGTTACAACATTCAGTCATAATAACATTACTATGCGAAAGTTCAGAGTGGATCTATAAATAACTTTATAGCAAAATAGATACAAAATTGTGTTTTCCTAAAATGATGTAAGTCGTTGCTCAAACTTTTCTTTCAATGAGAACGCCTAAATTAGTCGTCTATAACTCAATAGCGTTTCCTTAACCATTCATTTAAACATCGCATACATCTGGTGTAATAGCAACTTAGTTAAACGCCGTTTTAAGCATTTCAATTGCCTATTTTGAACTGGGAAAAAATCGTTTCTTTTTATCGTCTAACTATTACTTTAAAGCCTCGTAAAAATTAATAAAATCTTAACCGCAAACGTGACTACCTTTTTTAATTCTATTTCCGGTTACGTCATAACCGTGAGGACTCTCGCAGCACCAAAAGACATTGACAATGAAAAGGGCTATGAGTAAACTTTGTTTTTAAAAGAACTAAATAGTTTGCATTTGATATCCAGCGACAATTGATAGATCTCATATTGGAATAACAAAAAATTCAATCACAATCATTGACATCTGTTCTATTTGTTAACAATAATGTTTAACTGAAATTAATACTGAAATTCACTGATATGACAAATATGGGAAATGTAGGGATCTATAAAAATACTCTTTCAATATGAAATACCTTCGGATTCATGAAAAATGTTAAGGGTAAACAGATACCGTTTACATTGATTGCGTTAGCCATGTCAAGCGTTTCATTAATATACTTCCTGTTAATATGACCCGACGTCCCAGTACATATTAAGATAAAATTAAAACAAACACTCTAAAGATAGTTATTAGTAGATATTCAGTAGATGATAGAAGGTTATCTACAAAATAACAGGTATGAATATAAATATACAGATAGATATGTAGATAAATATACATTAAAATCGTAACGAACTTTAAAGTGTAATGTCAAAGTCCTTGTTTATCTTCAACAATAATTACATGACAATATTACAAATTGTCAACAAAACTAAGGGCAGATCACTTGGAGACGAGCTTTCTTATTCCTTATTGATCTCTGCATTCAATGTTTCTGCTAATTATGTTCTTAAATTTTTCGATGTTCGAATTAATTTTATTTTACAATTATCATATTGCCTTTACTACTAAAGCACACGCCGTCACTCACCAGATATTTCAGCTATATTTAGAATTTGCTATGATAACAAAATGGTATTTTTAGAAAACTCGTAATTTCTAATTTTAGCCTTTGCAATTTTCAGAAAACAGCACGATACAACAGGAATCCCAACAGATTGCGAAAATATAAATTTACTTATTACCAATTGCATGTTTTTTTATATTTTGTTTTACATAAAACACTAGTATAAGTCAAATAAAACTAACCTTCGTAAAATCCGATTTTAATTTTATTTTTGTCACACTAGATACTATTAATCCTTCCATTTCATATAGCTTTGTATCCAGAAATAAAGTATTTGCTTTAAAAAATATTTGTTCACATAAATTGTCTTGCTCAAACTATACTATTAAAAGGTATTTTTTTTATAAAGAAAAAAAGAAAGAAAATTAATGTGTTATAATGATAATTTTCTTTACTGAACATTTTCTGTTTAAAAAAAGAAATTTCTCAATAGATATGCATGAACATGGTAGTTTATATAGCCCTTGGTTGCTAAATAATCTATACGTCACAAGTTTGTTGTGCGCATGCTCAAGAGAATTTAATCAACGAGGACATAAAACAAACTGATACTTGATACTTCATACTTTACCCATAATATATAAAATTAGTTGTCTTAAATTAACTTGATTATGTAAAGAAATAGTAGAAATAGTAATTAAAACCTTTTTTAATAATAATATATAGTAAAAGTAAACCAAAGAGACACGAGGCTTTATATAACTCACCTATCTTAAAAGAATCTACATTATGCTGACAATTATAACAAAAATGCAGTAACAATGTTAGAGTTTAGGTCAATTGATGCCATGGTAACTATGTGGTCAACTTTTTAAGGTTATAGCTCAAAGAACCGTAAACCCTCCTGAGCATCGGCCCGTTCAAAATAGATCACTAATTATTAGAGATTTTTAGCTTGAGCCGATACAGACAGACGAAGACTTTTCTAAGGGGGCGTTTCAAATGATTTCTTTTTAAAGATTGCATTTAGTTCTATTACAAAAAGCCGTTCATAAGTGTTTTCTGAATATCTAATTTGATTCATCAGAAGATTTCTCGACACTATCTTGGAACTTTGTTTTAAATAAAATCGTTGTATGATAATTAATTTTCCCGAATAATATCAGCAAGCGGCCTCTTTCTTCTTTTCCGTCTCTGTGCGCGTTGCGGCGTAGGATCTTCTTGTGACGATGAAAGTCCATCCTCAAATCTGCTGATATTCCTGGTTGATTATCCTGGTGTGACTGACCTGCTACTTGACTGGCCTCGTGTTCTCTCGTGTCGATCTCGGCATGCTGAAGACGGTGCGCAATAGCATCTAATGCAATTCCTCTACGAGATAACCGAAACTCAACAGCATGATATTAAAATACGTTTAATTTGCATATTTGTATGTAACAAGATAACTAAAAGTAAAAGAGTAAACCGGTCAGAGAAGCAGAATATGAATTATAGAGTGAAATTACAGATTTAATGCTTTGTTGTGTCTGTTGATGTTTTTTTTTTCACCTTGCATTTTACATTTGATATCTATTATCGACAATTTGAGTAACATTGCCCGCATGAACTCCATGCGGGAAATTTCGCTTTATATGAATGGTAAATTATGCAATATTACGGTACAAAAAGATAATAGTAGTTTATCAAGTATTGTTAAATTATTTCAACACAATTTTTTTTTATTTCATATGCATACATTTCTCTTAATTTAGGTTACAATGGACAATAAATCAATCAAAACAATTAATAACATTTCATCGGCTTTGGTTAAGGTTCCCCCGGCATCACCTGTTACTTTGGACTTATTTGCATGATTTTAGAACTCATTCGACAAGAGCCCTATTCGATACTAAATATAAGTTATAGACTTTTTTGAATCGTTAAAGACATTTATAGTGACAAAAATGTGTTTTCTTTTATCTGTTTCTTTTATGTATTCGGTTCTTTAAGTGACCTGGGAAACTCCTGAGACATTTTTAGATCTCTTAGAAACTCTTCGTATTTCATTATTCAAGCCTCAGAAACCTTTTGCAAGAAACAAAGTATTTCTTGTTCTTAAACATACCAGAAGTTTATGATGCTGTCGTCATTGTTCAACTTATCAGTGCCAAATGCGACTTTATCGCCACATCAGCGTTGTTTGTTCCGTGTGGAGGCCGTAAAAAGTCGCCCCGTACATTCAGTCAGGGATGTTATATTTCCGATCCTTAAAGAACGTTCAGCTCGACATAATTGTTGTTCTTGTGGTATTTTAGTTATTTCTATTCGGCATCTTTCTTGTTGGGTGGTTCCAGTATTCCTAACTTGAATACTGTTGAATCACCCTTAGTATATGTGGCCTGCTTTTTAAATGTGTCTTTTTACGTCAAATCTGTGATATTCAGGCTTCATTGCCTCAGATCCTCTTTCAAAATTCCATTTTATTTAGTTCCGCCCATTGTTTTCTCGTTTAGGGCACATGCATTTTTTTACTTGGGGACCATATGCCGCTTTTCATGGAATGGCACTAACGTGTCACATTGAAGGTTCCATGATAACCGCCATATGAACACATCTGCGGATGTTTCAAAATTCTAAATTTTACCAGTTCATGTTAAATGTTGAATTCTGCTTAAGCCGGTGCTAGGGGGCGTGGACGGTAGTTTGCACTTGACAGTACTGTCCATGAACAGGCTCAATCAAACCGAGCCTGCAACATTTTCAATTTTGTCGTATTGGGCTTTCTTTAGGGATTCTTATTTCTCTCTATTTTGCTATGGAAATAAGGTTGCTTATCCCGATTTTCTATCTACGTCTACGTCTAAAACATTTGTCGTTTGGCCACAGGGTCATGAGTGGTTAACCATGAGTGGTACCTGGAATAGAATTCCAATAGCCGTGATAGCAATTGATGGAATTTCTTATGAAATCAATAGACCTATGAATGAAACACAAAACAGCTTTATTCGGGATATCGAGTATAAGATATATACAAAGTAGGTTTCGTGGTCATCAAAACGATGCCAAGTAGTATCATATGTTACCTCAGATCGGCACTGATTTACCATTTCCACAATAGTGCGTTGAAATTGTCGATAACATTTGTCCGACTTATGACCATATTGTGACACCATACAAGTGGGCTCAAATACACTCAACAAAGAGTGCCTAAAACAGAGTAGTAAAATACTGTATGTGTTGAACTCGCTACGATACAATTTCTAGTGTATGGATATACAAAGGGAATGCTCTTCCAAAATTGTATATATTTGTACCTATCTTACTGGTCATAAAAAGGTTATAGGACTTACTGTATAATTATTTAATTGAATAATTAATATTTTGAGATAACCCCCGAATATTCTACTCCGGCTATCGTTAACCGTACAAGCTGAAATTCTCTAATAGGACCTTATGATCTGATTCAACGTAGTAATGCTATATTTTACAGTTATACACAAACTAAGTAAATTTTCGATGTTTCAGTCTTTAAATATAATGTAAAATTAATTGACTGCATATGCTGGCTTACTTTTACCATATAATCATGAATAAACAAACGTGATAAAGGTCAAATATGCAATGTTAGACATAAAATACCTCAACTCCAGATATTCCAGGTTTGGATAAGCAAATAATGATGGCTTTACGCGGAATCAAGTGAGCTCATGGGTTCATAAAAAGCATGCATATGGGAGTTGTTAATCCTCCGAATAGCTTGTGGTAAAGAAGCTCTGAAAAAGTTCAGACTGTAAAACCAATTGATTTTAACCTCAATATGATAAACAAGATCAAGGAAAGGTGGCGTTCAATGAACGCAACCCCCATATGACCCAGCAACCATAGTACGGGGCCAATTTTGAGCCCATTGTCATGACCTGAGCAAATATATAAACAATGCTTTACACCAACACAGCTTATCTCTAGGTAGCTAAGTACAACTTAAAAACTCTTTCTCTATGTTTCTATGAAAATATTAAAGTGATAGTTAAAGGGCGTATTTTGATTTGTGAAAAGTCTACAAGGCAATAATACTCACCAAATATATTGGTCTAAGGCTTTTTGTCAGAAAAGAGGATGTTTTATAAATTATTTGAACCTCCCACCTTTGAACTGACAAGACAAGACAATATGTTTATTTAAGTCTCACCTTTGTACATACATCAACAGAATATAACAGTTATAAAAGAAATACGTGTACAAAACCACTCTTATAGAGTAATGAGAGACTAAGAACATAATATTAAATAAAAACCAAAATAAATATATCAAATTATTCAAACATTACAGCTTGGGAATAAAGGAACAGAGAAATCAGTTTGAAAAACGTACTAGTATTTATTAATAAAAACGTGTTGGCGTGAAAACGGCCATGGCTGGATAAAAGCATTTTAATTATTTAACCTATTGAAATGTCTATGTGTTTCGAGTTAAAACTACTAAATGTCTTAACTATAACTGTTTTGCCCCGGCAACGGTTGCAAAAACGTGGTAGCACATGCCAAAAAGCCCACAATCAAAGTGAAACATTTGACTGTGGGCTTCCGTCAAAGCGGGCTACCACAGCTACAATTTTGCCCTACCCAGCCATGGACGTGAATGTGTGGAGAGCACGCGATATTGTATTCAATAAAATGTGGTTACCAAAGTCCGACAGATGTGTGCCTTCCGGCCTATACAACCTAGGGTTCTCCGTAATATCAGGGTAACGAATATGATAACCCCCAAGTCTAATAACAAATGTACTGATACAACTATTTATACGCATGCGGGTTTTATTTGCAGTTTTGTTACATTGGATATATCTCCATGACCTTCTTGGTAATATCTGAGACCAAATTATTTTCGTATCAGGCATTTTTTCAAGCAAAGTCCCTGTTATAAAGTTTTTGATGTCCTATATGATTTCAACTGAAGGTCGATTTCCTAAATCGTTCCCGCCACTGTGTATTATCAAAAATTTTGGCGCATTTTTAAACTCAAGCAAGTATTCTATCGAAGGTTTTAAATCAGAAACTTTCATGCCCCCCCCCCCCCCTGATATTCCCATATAACATTATAACCTAGAGATTGAAGTCCCAAGTGAGCACCTTCACTTCTGCGGCATGCTGTTTGAAAGGCATCCCTAATAATTGAAGAGCCTATCATCCAAACATCCGACATTTTACAGTCTGAAATAAGTTTGATTATTTATTCAGTATGGTGTACCTATCCATTTAATATAAATAATAATCAAGTAATGTTATCAAAAACACGTCAGGCACATAATGTCAACTATGTGGTAACAGTTATAAATTTTTAAAGACACATAATGTCAGGCACATAATGCATACTGGGTGTTATAAATTATTAAAGACACATAATGTGAGGCACATAATGCCAACTGCTTGTTATACATTAACACATTTAAAAAACACAATATCAGGCACATAATGCCAGGCACATAATGCCAATATATATAACATCTTTTTGTTACAACAGCATAAATTGCTCTATTTGATAATTAATGTGTATTAAGATCCGGTAACGGTTTCTTAATACAAATACATATTTTATTTTAATAGCCAAATTTCGGATCGCCGGCATTCACATTACAGTCAGATCCTAAAAAAAGTTGTTTTTTTCTTTATGAAATAGCATAAACTTATCGGATGTAGGATTTGTAAGCGTTAGATCGCCAACAGCCTCTGTATTTTATATCATTGATAGCACAACCCTCACGGAACATATTAGAAGCCCTGCCGATTCGAAAAGAGTGTGCTTTAAATTCATTTATTTCTTGACCTATCAAGTTCAAAGTCCTTTTTAATACTGAATTGAATTAAAAGGATGTTACGGGACTTCCATCGAAATGGCAGAATAACGGCCCTTGCACTTTACTTCTAAAATGTAAGAACTCTTTCAGTTTTTCATAACAGAATTTGTTTTGGTCAATTATCGGAATATCAATACAACATCCTACATATCTCTGGTCCGTTTTTGAACATCTAAAATACAGTCTGATGAGATTTTGATTGATCGTTACGTCATCTACATTTAAAACTACCTTTTTTTATTTCTTTGAAGGCAAGGCAAATTCGCTTATTCTTAACAGACCTATGTAGGCAAGACAGAAAGCAGCAGAAAACATTAAACACTCATATTGTGACCTGCAAGCGTAAGGTAGGGCTGATAAAAGCTGTATCAGTACATTTTGTGTTATCGGGTGTCTTGTGTCATGCCTTTTTGATAATCTACGGAACCCCAATAGCATACTTTTGACTATGAATTGTTTTGTATTGTCAACCAAATTGTTTTTTTATTAAAATAACTTATTGCTGAAAAGAGAACAGCTACTGTTGAAAATGAGTATTGACGTAAAGACATGTATGCAATATATTCCGTTATATTTTGTACAACTGGCGGCCAGTTTTGAGAGTGTCCCAATTTTGCCAAAAATTCTTCAAATGATTTTAAACCTGCAAGGTAGGCTTTATGTGTACTTTGACTAAGTGCAGCATTGATTAATCGCTCTTTCTCTATTTGAAGACCGCATGAAATGCCTCTGGGATTGGACATGGGTCTGATGCAGCGTCGTCCAGTAGAACGTTGGCCACTTTCTGCCACTGAAAACGGCTAATACTGTCACATATTTTATTATTGTACCCTGATATATGCTTTGTTTTCACTTGAATATTATTGGTTAAAAGCAAAAGTACGAAATGGCGGATGAGTACCATAACTAGTTTATTTTTTGATGACTTTTTATTTATGATCTCCACAAATGCATTATTATCGGACCTTAGCATTATCTTTTTGTTTCTTAATTCTTTGCCCAAAGTATAAAATGCCAGTATAATAAGGACTAATTTTAAATAAGTAACATTTTTAAAAGTAGAATCGTCCTAACCGTCTGGCCATTTAAAAGCTACCCAGTTGCCCTGAAAGTACGTCTATTAAAGGCACAGCCACTGGGAATAGCTTTTTATAAAAAATTAAGTAGACCAACGACTGATTGTAAGTCTTTGAAACTGATCTTTTTAGCGTTTCTCAAACAAACGAGACAGTTTTTCGCTTTCCTTATTTTTTCTAAAGTCACCCTAACCATTTGGTTGATTGAATCAATTTCAAGACCCAGGTATGTTATAGTTGTTACAGGTCCCATCAATTTTTCAACACTTAGAGGGACATCAAGTTCATTGCAAATTTTATCAAATGTTTGCATTAAATTCAAGCATTTTTCAAAAGATTTTCCTGCCATAAAAAAATCATATAGCAGGTGATCAATATAGTATGATTTTGATTCTTAAGACACAAGCCATTGTAAAAACTTAAAATAAATTTCAAAAATAAAACATGAACATGATGCGCCTTGTGGCAGCATTTTTTGAATCCAATATCCCTCCTCGGTTTTTATACCTAATAAATTAAAATCGCCTGGTCATATAGGGCATAAATTAAATGCAGAAGAAATATCAGCTTTTGCCATAAAAGCAAACCCCCTATTTCTTGAATTATTATCCTCTGCCGATGGAATCGGGAGGGGGATATAGTTTTGGCGTTGTCCGCCCGTCCGTCCATCCGTTCGTCCGTCCGAATTTCGTTTCCGGAGTAGTTCTCTGCAACTAATGGCTGGAATTCAACGAAACTTTATGGGAATGTTGATCAGCATGTGAAGTTGTGCACCTGGGTATTTTCGTCTGGATATTTTTTAGTATTTTTAGAGTTATTGCCCTTGACTTAGTAAAATTTTGTAATTTTCAACTTGTGTCGCATGTAACTCAAAAAGTATTTGACCTAGAGTCATGAAACTTTACAGGAATGTTGATCAGTATGTGTAGTTATGCACCTGGGTATTTTCGACTGGATATTTTTAGTATTTTTAGAGTTATTGCCCTTGACTTAGTAAAATTTTGTAATTTTCAACTTGTGTCGCATGTAACTCAAAAAGTATTTGACCTAGAGTCATGATACTTTACAGGAATGTTGATCAGCATGTGTAGTTGTGCACCTGGGTATTTTCGTCTGGATTTATTTAGTATTTTTAGAGTTATTGCCCTTGACTTAGAAAATGTTTGCAATTTTCAACATGTGTCGCATGTAACTCAAAAGGATTTGACATAGAGTCATTAAACCTTATTGGAAAGTTGCTCAGCATATTTAGTTTGTTCCTGGGGTTTCGCTTGTGGATTTATTTAGTATTTTTAGAGTTATTTCCCTTGACTTAGTAAAAACTGTTTCATTATGTTGTTATTTGATCCTTGAGTGCTTGAGTGCTTGAGTTAGAATCGACCAACTTTACAGGAATAATGATCAACATCACTAAATTACAGGAATAATGATTCACCTCACTGTGAAGCTTTGAACCTGGGACTTTGCATGTGGATTTTTTTCCAGTTTTGTTAGAGTTATTGCCCTTGAATTACAGTAGTATAAATTTGCAATTTTCAACTTGGGGTTTGCTTGGGGATTTATTCAGTATTTGTTAAGTTCTTGCGCTTTACTTAGTAAAAAGATTTTTAGTTTTCAAAAAATATTTGACCTAGAGTCATAAGATTGACAGAACAGTGGCGCGGTGGGGGCACCCGTGTCCTATGGACACATTTCTAGTTTTTATTAAAGAAGAATTAAAATGATTTGTTACAATAACATTTAAAAATATTTGAAAATTGTGAGATCCCTTCTTGATGCCTTGAAAATGGCAATGAAGTCTTGAGATTAAGATGTTTTTACATCTAGGTGAGCTATTGTGATCCCCCACCGTCCGTCGTAGTGCCTCGTCAGCAATTTCTTTAAACAACATCTCCTCAGAAACAAATGACTGCACATCAACCAAACTTTACAGGAATGATCCTAGAGTGGTCCCCTGCCAAAGTTGATCAAAGGTTCCGGTCTGTTGCATAAGTAGGTCACAGGGCCAGAAAAGGAGTTTCAAAAATGCAAAATTAAAAAATCTTGTCTGAAAGTACAAGGCCTAGAGCTTTGATATTTGGTATATGATATAACCTATAGGTCCTCTACCAAAATTGTTCAAATTTTAGCCCTGGGGTCAAAATTGGCCCCACTCCAGGGGTCATAGATTTTCCTTATATGTATATAGTGAAAACTTAAAAATTCTTCTTGTTTGAAGGTACAAGGCTTCAAGTTCAAAGAATATTACAGTTTATGCCATGATTAATATATAAATAAAGCCTTATGTCTTCAGCTGTTGTGTTAATAATAACCAGTACTCGGCGGGGGATATAAATTCAACGAAATTGCCTGTTCTTACTGCATTGTCGAATTGTGAATATTGAATATGGCAAAATTCTGGATCGATGAATTCATTTATACTTTTGCCTGGTGGGTATGAAATGTGCGTTATTAATCTGAAACCACCGTTTTGTTTTGGTACGAGACCTACGGGATTTATTCTCAGATTAGTAATTGGCTGGTTTTTGAACGGTCCTTGGATTCGCCCAAGTAAAAATTCGTCGTGAAGCTTTTTATTTAATAAGCATTTTTGATCAATTGCCGATTTGAGATTTTTTGGAAAAAATAGGGATTCTTGGTCCGGTATATTCGAGTTTAAAACCAGTACTAAAGCCTTGATAAATGTAATTGGCATTATCCTTCTTTGGGTATTGAAAGAGTTTATCAGCGAGACCCGAGATATTAATTGGTAAAAACCCGAGGTCCACTAGGCACTCTTTGAGCTGGCATTCCAAATACCTGTCGAGGGTATTGCATCTGGGGTGGTCTGAAACGTAATGAAGGCCTTACATAACGCGGCGTGAATTGCGCTGTTTGTTTATTTGCATAACAGTGTATTGAAATATTCAGAGGTAGAGGAGCCGGCTGGCTCAAGGACTGAATAGGCTGCATATATATCATCCACAATTCTGGGTCAATATTTTGCCACTTTATACCCAAATCGATTGATTTTTTAAGCCTAAATTGCCTATCGTACTCGAACCATCCGACATTTCTGGATGCCGCTAAACGAATGTTTGCAAAATATTGTAATAGGTTATTTGCTTGTTCTGGATGTTTCATAATGAAAATACTCATGTACACCACGAAAGAATCTGACCAAATTTCTATTTTTTCTAATTGTTTCGGAATTTGCTCTTGGGTACTCATTATAAGTTCCCCGTCAACAAGTTGAATCTTTTGTCTATTTTCTAACATATTTTTCTTTGGCAACAAAGTGTGTAACTCTACAAATTGATTGTTCCATATTTTATCTTTAGTACTGACCCATGTGCGCCTAGCATTGTACCAGATGAAGTATTTATCATGAAAATTTGAAAAAAATTCACCTTTATTAGCCTCTTGGTGATGAAGATCAACATCTACCGGAGGTCCGGATTGGCCATCCATCTCGTTTTCTGCACAGGGCTCCCTTACAGGTCTGTCAGCTGGAGGCATGGCTGTAGAAACAGACGTTCGAGTGTTCCACCTAATATTGACTTGCTGTTGGAGCGTGTCTCGTGTATGGCCACGTTGTTGGCGATGTTTTGGCAATGTCGAAAAATAAAATAACATAAATAAATAAATAGATCTAAATAAATAAATTAAATAAATAAATTTGTGTAGATCTTAATAAATTATTATTGTTAAATTTTTATTTGATGTATTTTATTTATTTCATACTTTATATATTTAGACTCTATTTACTCTTATCTTTATTTTCTTAGCCTAGATGAAATGACGTCATAGGTATGATGTCATGCGCGTGGGTTTCAATGAGACTGATAATTTTCCCGTTGGAAAACATGACCTGTCATAATCGAGTTATATAAATAATATTGTATTTTTAACCGTTTTTATAGCTATGCTCATTTATTCATTAATTCATAAGATAATGATAATAATCTAGATTCTAAGTAAAGATCACGTGCTCAAACATCATATAAATATACAGGTTTAAACTTAAGATCAAGATCCGATTTTTTATTTATTTACTTAATATTTTAAAGAAACCTTTTAACTTTGAAATACATTTAGTGTAATCAAAGCATCCGAATTGATTTTTTAGACTACTGTCCTTAACGAGAAAAACATGGTCATCACCACGTGGTCATTAGATCTGGTCAAAGTTCTTATCTGTTCCAAGTTCAAATCCCAAATAATAAAACAAATAATAACAGAATATAAAATATATCTAATTTCCTGTGAGATTAAATAATATTGATTCATCCAATATTTGATTTTTGAATTTAGATTTTTTAACGATAAACTATTCTACCTCTTCTATGGTGAGCCACGATTGAAAGACCGTTCCCAGAATTTTTTCTGCCTTATATATGACATAATCCAGTGTAAGTTGTCTCCCCTGACAACTTTTTTGAGGCCTTACTGGGGTGTTATAATAAAAATGTTAAGTTGTAAGATTTGAATAAAAGATTTAATCCTCTAGCGGATAAATCAAATAATATTGTTAAAAGCTGAAATATGTGACAACAATGAAACTTATATTACACAAATAAAACAAACACATACTAAATAGTTTTCAGTTTTTGACTATGAGACATGTGTACAGAGTAAAAATAGCAATTATATAATAACTAGCGCTTCACACAAAATATATCAAAGCAGGCTTTAGCAGAACATTTTTCATTCTTAAATAGTTAATATTGTCTTAGTTTTTTGCCAATTGTTCGTCCGATAACACCAATAGTTGAATTTATTCCAGTTAATCAATTATTTATTGAATAAGCAATAGCTGATGTTCGAAAAATTCCAAACTTCTTATTTCAGTTTTTGCTCCAAACAGTGAAAAAAGACTGTAACAAATGGCGAATGAAACGTTTAAGAAAAATCTGATTGAATTACAGGAAGGTATAGAAAAATCATCAAAAATGATACAATCATTACAAAAGGTAATAGTTTTGAATGAAATATTAGAGAAATTGGCCAGTAAAGAAGTTGGTGACAGATATGCGAGCATTGAACAGTTTAAACAAAGTGTTTCGAAAAGTTTTAAGATATTTGTTACACAAGATTGCCTTCATGACGAAGAAGTTGTTAAGATTTATAACTTTGAATCAAATGTGTAGTATAATCCAGCCAGGCACATTTTGACACTTTATTGTTAAGGAGAATATGAAAGGTAGGTGATTCTACTCTAGTGCCTACTGACGGGACTTTAATATTTCTGGAGGATCGAATTGACTTGGGGCGCCTAATACTCCTTCATTTGTGAAAGCTGAAATATCCACATATGTACAGTGATGATGTGTCTTAATATCAAACCAAAACACAAACTATTTTCTTAATAATGCACTAACGTTTGTTTGCTTCATTTAACGCCTTTTCCTAACAGTATTTCAGTCATATAGGCGGGAAGTTTCCTAACCATTGCCTGGAGAGTTACACCAGTACTAGAATACCTTCCTACGCTCTAAACTACCAAAGCATCTCCCGGGGATCGAACCCACGCCAGAGAGGTAACTGGATTAGAAATCATCGACTCTAACCCCTCGACCAAGGACGCGGTTATGCACGATAGGCCTTTCCACCTTTTGTAGTAAGAATGGACTTTACTTAAGTAGTAGGCCGAGGGTAACAGTTCAAAACACTATCCTCTCCACCTCGGGACAACTGTTTGACTGTTCCCAAATCACATATGAAATAACTGTTTTATTACCTGTTTTAACAGCGAACGTTGACGTTTTTAGAATTTCAGAAAACAGTTAAAAATACCAAATAACATTTATATAAGGTATCAGGTAATAATGTTAATTAATAATGATCTGTGTTTACTACAGTCCTTGAAACGGACGACGATGGAAATTGAACAGATAGGACAAGTTCTACAGGATTTTCGCTCTTGTAAGTATTAATTAACCAAACTGTTAATGATATTTAAGAAATCAGTATAAGTAATTAAAATTTATTTCAAACTACATGTATGTTTGCTATAAAAGCACGTACATAAATGTAAACACAATCTAGCTAAAATTTTTTAGCTCACCAGAGCTGAAAGCTTAGGGTGAGCTATTAGTATCAAAGGGGGATACTTCTTATCTGAAACTGCTGCGCAGATTTACTTTAAATTTGGTCTGTAGCATCCTTGTGACAGTCACTCTTGAATTTGCTCATGTCATTTCAATTGAATATTTTTAGGGGTCAACAGGGCTAAAAATAGAAAAATCTTTAAACATCTTCTACTACTACAGACCTAATGGATGGATGATCACCAAACTTTGTCTGTAGCATTCTTGGGTAGTGTTTTATCAAGTTTGCTCATATTAATTTGATTAGCCCCTTTTAGGGACAGCTAAAGCTAAAGATAGAAATACTTTTAAACATCTATATCTAGAGAATTAATTGATGGATGATCACCTAACTTTGTCTGTAGTATTCTTGGGTAGTTTTTTTATCAAAATTGCTCATATTAATTTGATTTTGCCCCTTCTAGGGGTCCCTACGGCTAAAAATAGAAAAGCTTTAGAGATCTTCTTCTACAGAACTAATGGATGGATGATCAACAAACTTTGTCCGACCATTCTTGGGTAGTCTTTTATCAAGTTTGCTCATATTAATTTGATTGGCCCCTTTTAGGGACAGCTAAACTAAAAATAGAAATACCTTTAAACATCTATATCTAGAGAACTAATTGATGGATGATCACCAAACTTTGTCTGTAGCATTCTTAGGTAGTCTTTTATCAAATTTGCTCATATTAATTTGATGTGCCCCTTTTAGGGGTCTTAAGGGCTGAAAATAGAAAAACCTTTAAACGTCTTCTTCTACAGAACTAATAGATGGATAATCACCAAACTTTGTCTGCAGCATTCTTGGGTAGTCTTATATCAAGTTTGCTCAGATTAATGTGATGAACCCCTTTTGGGGGGCAGCTAAAGCTAAAAAAAAAGAAATACCTTTAAACGCCAATTTCTACAAAAGTAATTGATGGATGATCACCAAACTTTGTTTGTAGCGTTCTTGTGTAGTCTTTTATCAAGTTTGCTTATATTTATCAAGTTGGCTCATATTATATTGATTGGCCCCTTGGGTCTCTAGAGCTAAAAATAGAAAAACCTTTAAACGTCTTTTTCTATAGAACTAATTGATGGATGATCACCAAATTTTGTCTGTAGCATTCTTAGGTAGTCTTTTATAAAGTTTGATCATATACATTTGATTGACCCCTTTAAGGGGCCGCTAAAGCTAAAAAATAGAAATACCTTTAAACTTCTATTTCTAAAGAACTAATTGATGGATGATCACCTAACTTTGTCTATATCATTCATAGGTAGTCTTTTATCAAGTTTGCTCATATTAATTTGATTGGCGCCGTTTAAGCTAAAGCTTAAATACCCCTGGTCAAGGCATTTCTTCAAATTAGTGTTTAAACATATTCTATGCTCAAATTGAATGACAATGGTTAATTTCCAACACTGAAAAGCAGTTGTTTCTTGACTCAGTTGTTTCTTGGCGACTCAGCGCCATCATGGCCCCATTGTTTACAGTTACTATTTTAGATAATCTAAATAAAGAGTTTTGATAAACATACATTTCAGGGAATCGTAATTTTTTAAACAATTTGGCCATTTGAAATCATTTTGGTCTGCAGTGTCGAAAACAAAACAAATAAACGATAAAATAATTTATGTATGAAATTTTCGTCAGCGTTGTATCTAAAGTTTACCATATACGTTAAAGGGCGAAATTTCTATAAGTCAAAACGGCCTAGTCGTTAATTTAATTCTCCTAAATTTTCTGTGAGTGAGGTTTAGCAATATGTTTACTTCGGAAAATGAATTGAATTCTAACTAAATTATTCCTCTCTGGCAGTCATTTTTATGCTGCATAAGAACTACATAAATGTAGGAAACGTAGACAAAGAAACAAACCATACAATAACCGATAGATATTTGTTCAAAGCATTACAAATCATACCAACCAGTACATAATTTAAGTTTACCGTACGTAAATAACGTTAGTCTTAACATTTGATCATCAACAACAACACAGCGACATATCTTTTTTTCACTCAAACATGTAGACAACATGTAATATGAGGATAAATATCAAAATATAAGACGAGGAATTAATACAAATTTAAATACATTATTGTAATCAGACAATTATTATTGAACTATATCAACATATTTATGACATGTGATTTACTAAGAGGCACATTATGCATTATACGGTATAATTTTGTACCAAATTTTTGGAATTAACAGTAAGACAAAAATAAAAGATCTTTTCTTAAATGAAAGTATTCAAAGATAAATTAATCGTGCAATAGTTTTTTTTTACAAATTTGTTAAAATGGCTTTTGGAATTTAACTTATCTCTCGTACTCCAAAGTGCAATAATTTTTAATTCTATCAAATTCAGAGCAAGAAACCATAGATTAACAGTTGAAACTTGAAACTTGACAAAATTACCTGTAAATGAAATAATGTGTATTTATTTTTTTGCCTTACTGTTAATTCCAACCATTTGGTATCGGGAAAATTATGATCATTCCAAAATTTGTTGAAACCGCAGTTTATTATTATTGATTTTAAATCATAAATCCGCGGATAATAATGTTCAGAATCATTATCATTAATACTTACGGTATTGTATTTCTTAGTATATAATTATATACATAGTATATATGACAATTAGTACTAAACCATTTTCGTTCTGAAGGAGACGGACCGAAATAAAACTATTCTTTTTCCGATATCTACAGACAATGGCATGCATCCCGTATCACCGTATATTCACTAACTTGCCGTCGAACGTTAAAGTTTAAGGATATGTTTTAAAAAATTGAGCTGCACGCGTTCAATAACGTCAGGATTAACTTATCCCCAAAGCTCAGAACCATTAAATAATATAGGTTTAACAATTTTATTTAAAATTCAATATGTAAGTTAATTGGTAAATTTAATCTTTTTGGATTTCTTTATAGGCGTAAATCGATCTATTTATTTTACGGTTTTGTACAATAAATATGTAAATATTGAGGTTTCTCGTAAATGTTAAAAAATTCGTTCTACTTATCTCTATTTGAACACAACAATTAGCAAATACAAAAAAAAATAACGAAGCTCTCCACCAAAAACAGGAACGTATGTTATCTGACAATAGTTAATATTGTGTTAAGTGGTCAGATGTGAATCAATGCTTTACACGGAGACCAAACGATCACAAATTTTTATAACAGGAGTAAATTCTCTGGACTCAGTAGACTTAATTATATGTGCCACTATATAAAGATGATGGACTAAGCAACAACAACTAATAATTTCAATCAATGCTTTTATTATTTGAGTAGTTCTTACAAATTTTAGAAGTATATTAATGAAATGATATTTATTTCTATTAAGAACAACTCTACTTATTTTTTTAATTTAGATTATATCAATGAGATATTTTATATGATTTTGACAATAATAAACGTAAACGTTTGCTTTTTTGGACTAAGTCTAGTTAAGAATTTCAAGGGTAAGCCTTGTAGTACTGACCATAATAGGTACTGTATATTACCTAACTAACATTGCCAGATTCAGCTTATTTATACCATTCAATAATCACTGCAACAATAATTGGTTGACTATAATATTGTATATACCATGCAATAAGTATGATATATAATAACTTATAACATACTTAGATTAACTGTTAACTTAGATTACCGTAATACCCATCCTATTACACTTGTATATTAATCCGGCGTAATGTGCCTGAACGGCCTAAACGATACTTTAAAAACTCAGTTTAAATTTAAAGAAGTCGGGGCCTATTGCCTACAACATGAGGCACTTTTGTTAACTTCTGATATCATAGTCAGTTTCAGTTACAGTGCTGACTGTGCTTATTCCTCCTAAGTTCAATTCGGACTGTTGTAAGAACATTGTTGTCTATGTTATCAAAGGAGAACTACATACCGTTATAAACGACTTGATATTTAACATTTTCTACTAACTAATTTTATGAGTTTAATTGAAAGATATTTTATTCATAATAATACACTGTACATAATATACATGCATTATGAAATCATATATAGTTCTTCTCTTCTTTAATAATTGCCTTACCAGTGCTCTTGTGTACGCATATAATGTTTTTATTTGTATTAATTACTAAAGATCGACATAGTAACCTTGGTTACAACGGGTAGCTTTAAATGATACCCGAGCTAATTTTGTACGTATATTTTAAAACAACTAACACAAAATATAAAAAGCCTCCGAGAAATAAAATTGATAAGCTTTTCAAAGGCATAATTGGCTATTAAAGTTTGTCAAGCAAACCTCATAAAATTGTATTATAGTTAATGATTCACATTTTATGCTGTGCGTTGTACTGTGTTAATTTAAATAAACAAAACAGAAATACAACGTTTGGTGTAGTGATTGTAAACTGAGTGGGTTTGAAGCTCTTTATATCAATCATCTCTTCGATTAAATCAATTAACATGATGTACTTTTAAGAACAAGGAAATAGATTTTACATTCATTTAAATGCATATTATTTAAGGCACTGACAGATCTACTCCTCCAAAATATCCCAAATATGAGAGCGAAACTGCAAGGGTGACAAGCTACAATGATTGTGGAGACATTGTGATACCACCAGATAGTTTGGCTACCTCAGGATTTTTCTATGCAGGTTTTGGTGACTGTGTTAGGTGCTTCCAGTGTGGCGTTGGTAAGTATCTTTACTGTAGGGGAGAAGAAACTTGCTAGTGAGCTGAAGTATTTTATCACATGCATAAACAGAAACGCACAATGTGAAGATTTAGTTAATAGCGATGAAAACAAGATAGTGTAGATATTTATGTATAAAATATATGCCTAATATAACATCAAAATAATCATGTTGGCATAGTTTTAATTGTGTTGCTTATCTGATTTAATTAGAAAACATGTTTTTTAATTTCTTTTGTTTTTAAATAAAATACAAGTGTGTACACTTACTAAGATAGATACTGGTAATATACATATTATATTTTCAAGTCTTTAGAGGCTTATTGAATTTAGTTTAAACGCATCTTTTATAACTTACGGGATAAGTGCTATTCATATCAATATAATCTCAATTTGATTGTAAATACACTTGATTTTCAGGTCTTCGTCATTGGTCAGAAGAAGATGATCCTTGGATCGAACATAGTAGATGGTCAAAGGATTGTTTATTTGTTAAACAAGTGAGAGGTCAAGAGTTCGTGAATATTGTACAAGTGGCTGTACAGTATTCTCAGAATGTAAGTTTCAAATGTCATCATGGAAATGTTACGCTTGGTAATACTATTTGGCATTAAAACAAATTAATCAATCTTTATGAAAAATTATATCATAACTTGTAATTTTTGTTCTTGTTTATATAAAATTCCTGATATTAAGATATTGTCATATTAAACAAAGAAGAAAGTAACCGGTTTTAGTATTTGTCAATGAAACCCGCTCACCTACAACCAACTAAATGAAGAAATATATTCGCTTATTCTTTTCATACATATTTTTACATTCTTAAACAACATTCAAAATGTTTTGCTTTTGCATTTTCTATTTATTATGTTTACGTTTTATTTCATACTAAATGATACTTCACAAACAATTAATGCGCCGTATGTTAAATTTCATCTTTACCTGTTTCAATTGATAAAGTATAAGAAGAATATTACACCATTCATAGTCAAACTAATCATTCAGTAAAAGCGCTAGACGTCATTTTAATACACGCGACTCACTTTTCATGTGGTGTGAAGTTGAGCTAATCTAGCACCGATGTGAAGATAATTCAGTCTCAGAAGCAGATTGACATTTTTATTTGATTGGTAAATAAAGTTATACTTGAAAAAAAAAGAAACCCACTCTCTTTAAGATGAAAAAGATTTCTTCATTTCCTTATTTTTTTTTATATTTTACCTAAGCGTGGGATGCGAAATATGCATATCGGCAATCAACACTTGAAAAGTAACTTATGCAAATTTCCATATTCGTCATTTTGGGATCACAGTAGTATGTCGACTTGACGCAAAGATGCCAGCCACTCGGGCATATGACCTCGATGGTCATCGCAAACGGTATTAACAAGCCGATTTATACAACCCAGACCGATATTACTTCCTAGATATTAATAAAAGTTAGAATCTGCCTTACACAGCACAGAGTAGAATAATAGATTTGTGTACTTGAATATATATTCATCCAATAAACATTTTAGGTTTAAAAAATGAATAAAAAATGTATATATTTTACAGTGTTTTTATTATGATAAGATATATACATCTACTTATTTACTTTAACAGACAAATGGAAACAGCCAGGCTACAGTCAACAATAAAGCTGGTGAGATCAGTTTAAAATTATGATATATAGAAAATATTGAAATTGGTACCATAAAAGCCTTGTTGTATACTTTGTGGTAGTCTGTGAGGATTTCCACGAGCAATTTTTGTTTCTGTTCAAAAACGTTATTTGTAACAATTCTAACTTTTTTGAAAGTACTAGTAGTCAGTGGGCAAAAAATATATTATTTAAGGACTTTGAAATTAATGACCACAATTTAAAATGCAATGAAAATGTATGACAAATATATTACAGAACTAGAAACTAGAAATTAAAAAAAATACATATTTTAACACTTTGTTGTGATCAGACTTTTATGTATTTATAAGCAGCAACCAAAGAGTGTTCTGCCAATGCTGATATAGAACGCCAAATGCATACTGTTGCTGTCCAAAGTGTACTAGAGATGGGCTACAATCATCATGTCATACGAAGCGCCTTACGTGCAATAAGAAATAGAGATGGTAAACGATTACATTTTTTATTTTTAATTAACGTAACTGCAATATCACGTCATCAGATAAGCTGGGTTTTTTACTTTCCCCTAGATTCCAGCCATATGGAAGAATTAAGAAATGAGTGCACAAACACAGATAATATTAAACTTCCAACTATTTTTTTCTTAACATCATATTTTGAAATCTTAAGGATACGTTTGAATTTATAACCTTAATGTAATCCGTTCTAGAAATGATAACAAAGAGTTCATACGTACGACGATAAAACTTGACTTATGTAGCAAATAGAAAATTCTGGCCGAGAAGTTCAGGGAACATGATCAACATCATAATATTAGACTGGATTACATATGATTGTTAAGATAGTAGGGGTTAACTTTATAGAAAATTTAGAACTTTATTTCATAGACAGCAGCCTTGATTTTGATAGTTTAGGTATAATATTACTTCTCTATGCTGCCGACATGATTTTAATGGCGGATACTATCGATGAAATGGAGCTTTGATAATTTAAATTTTGGCAATTAACTGTCAACATGGAAAAAACAAAAATGATTGTTTTAAGAAAGCGGAGTGGTTTGACAGAAAACGAACAGTGGTCCTATTGTGACATTCAACTCGAAAAAGCAAAGAACTTTAATAATCTCAGCGTAGTATTTGACTCGAACGGATTTTACATTTACTTATTGGGAAAGTGTTCTTTCTTATGAAACACTTAATAGTTTGAACTAACACCTACGGCTATGCTAAATTTTTAACACTACTAAATAATTCGGCAAAGATATGAAGATATGTTAAGTGTAAGGAGCTCGAAAGCGTTCCTTCAAATTTTGTAAACGTATACTAAGTGCAAAAAATGCTGGTGTTTACTGGGGCCTGTCAATTGTTTATTACGTTTGTGAGAAGAAATCTGGTTAAAAAATCATACATTCAAACAATTGCACCGTATCGAAAATTTATTCATTGTTATTAAGTGATTGCTGCAGTGAGAAGCCAAATCTGGTTTCTGTTGTAAAGCATATTTTATACTGTAATGGAGTTGGATATACATTTTCTTCCAATTTTCAAACAAGGACTGATATATATCTTTATACCTTACTGAAGAAGTGACCTACAGGGCAATAATTGTAGATTATTATCATTTTATTCTCATATGTGAGGAACACAATGTTTTACGGAAAAGATATATATTCAATACTTTCAATTCAATAGGTTATTTGCAATAATCAGCTTTGGCAAAGGCTGACAAACTACAATCTATACAATTCACACATGCATCAAATGACATATAATAACTGTTACATCATTACGAATATGATGTCGAGAAACAGCAAATATAGACAGTAATTTTTATGAATGGCCTAAATAATTTAGCATGTTCTATGCAAACAAGATGATGAAACTAAATATGCTTTAAATTAGTTAATTAAGTTGTAAGCTACATGTATTCAGATAAAGATATAGCAAATCAATCTCTTCAGAGATCAATAATTAAAAATTAAACTATATATATAAAAAAATCACATAAATTCGCGATTTTCCCGACAATGGATGAGATGCAAACACTTGTTAACTTTTTGATCATCTTTTTTTAGATAACCAAATAAATAGAATTAAATTATTCCATGAGTAACACCAATGACATAAACTACATTATACAGATATGCAAGCTTGTTAAAAACGAAATGATAGATGAACATCACCAATCAACAAAATCTGACAAGTACAGGTATATATACATAATAAAGTAAAAACCATAACATAGAAATAAACAGTCATAAACAACATTGTAATGCATGCTTATTAATATTTAAGATGGGTGGGCATTAAATGCCACAATGTTGATGGAGAAAATCTTCGAATTAGAAGATGAAGCATCCGCCTCGGTCCAAGGCACACCAGAGAATCAGATTGGCATAAATTATTTTAGTTCAGAGTCATCAAAGAGCGCTAGCATTGAATCGGTTGTTATGTCCGAATTGCCTCCAGTGACAAATTCATACAGTGGACCAACGGAAGCATTCAGAACTCAAACACGTATGTAGTGCACTTTATTTTTAAATGGTTTCATTGCTAATACAATGTATGGAACTACTAATATTGTGTATGTCAGCATTTGAATTGGAGAGTCTATACAACTGGCTGGGGGGGAGATACCAATTAAACATATTATAATTCGTTTGCAAATTGAAAGTATAGGTAAAATTATTATGTTAACTAAAAGAAGAATTGCTTTGTGTAGTTCTATCAAATTTGTTCAACTCACGGTCCCGGGACAACATGTTCCTCTTTACGGGCCATTTAATTAACATAAACATGAAAATATGAAAAGCCAGAAGTATTCAACAAAGGAAAATTTGCCTATAGTTTCAATTAATCAATTAAGAGCATGGCTATATGTTAAGAATTTTTTTTACAAATGTATGGTTTAGTGCTGAAAGTGCATCCTCTCTACAACAAGTTTTAAACTGATATATAAATAATCATTTACCATTTTCATAAATATTCTTAATCGTTTAAGTATGTGTCCCTTTTGTTTATTAATTTAATATTAATATCATTTGCTATAACCATAGTATAAATGTGATGTTTGCTTTATTGATTTAAAGAAGAATTGCTTTGTGTAGTTCTATCAAATTTGTTCAACTCACGGTCCCGGGACAACATGTTCCTCTTTACGGGCCATTTAATTAACATAAACATGAAATATGAAAAGCCAGAAGTATTTAACAAAGGAAAATTTGCCTATAGTTTCAATTAATCAATTAAGAGCATGACTATAGGTTAAGAATTTTTTTACAAATGTATGGTTTAGTGCTGAAAGTGCATCATCTCTACAACAAGTTTTAAACTGATATATAAATAATCATTTACCATTTTCATAAATATTCTTAATCGTTTAAGTATGTGTCCCTTTTGTTTTTTAATTTAATATTAATATCATTTGCTATAACCATGGTATAAATGTGATGTTTGCTTTATTGATTTAAAGAAGAATTGCTTTGTGTAGTTCTATCAAATTTGTTCAACTCACGGTCCCGGGACAACATGTTCTTCTTTACGGGCCATTTAATTAACATAAACATGAAAATATGAAAAGCCAGAAGTATTTAACAAAGGAAAATTTGCCTATAGTTTCAATTAATCAATTAAGAGCATGGCTATAGGTCAAGAATTTTTTTACAAATGTATGGTTTAGTTCTGAAAGTGCATCATCTCTACAACAAGTTTTAAACTGATATATAAATAATCATTTACCATTTTCATAAATATTCTTAATCGTTTAAGTATGTGTCCCTTTTGTTTTTTAATTTAATATTAATATCATTTGCTATAACCATGGTATAAATGTGATGTTTGCTTTATTGATTCATATACGATTACCGTTTTCATCAATTCAGGTCTTTAATATTTGTTCCACAATAAATAAACTATCGTTCTCAAAAAATTATTCTAGATTATTCACACAAGCAACGCTTTTTATGATATCATGTCTTATTAAGAAAACACTGCAACAAAACATTTTATAGACAGCGACATGAAATGTTTGTTTTTTAAGCGTGTACCCTTTTTAAAATTGTGATATAATTTCGTTTATAAAATTGCGTTGTCCTTATTTTAATAGTTATCATTTTGTGTTTTTATTTAAAAATATTCAGTAGTTTTTTTTAAATATTTTACAGCCTCGCTTGATATTTCATGTGATGGAATTGATGAGATGTGGGAGTTGAACATGGAAAACCAAAGGCTGAGAAACATACTCTTTTGCCGCCATTGTATGACCAGATTACGTGAAGTTGTGTTTCTAAGTTGCCCATGGCCACATCTTTTGTTCTGCAATATATGTTACTTACTTTATGATATTTGTCCAGTGTGCAACACTCCAGTCAAAGCTTTGATGAATGTAAGGAGGTAAAATATGAACCAAGTTGTTTCCTCCAGAATAATGGAGACATAAACTCTTTCAAGTAACTTTTCACATATTGCATTTCTGATTTGTTTGAAAATGAAAACAAACAAACACACATTCGGCAATCATTAACAAAGTCAACTGTCTTTCGTGTGACGTATTTGACGACTTGTGATATGAATTCTTGCATAACAAACCTGGCTGAATATTTTCTATTCATCAGCAATACTGTGTAACTATGTTATAATAAATAATAAATAGACAAAAGCAAAATGTACAGTTTAATCACTTAGATGTCAATACTATTAGAAATAATCATTTTGAAGATCATGTAACTCATTTTTTATGGTTTTATATCATAAATATAATGCTCAAATGAAGATTTACCAATATTGTAAGTTTCAAAAACCATTATTTGTAAAGAAATTACAGATTTTACATTTTCATTTTAAGAAAGGGAGGTAACTAAAAATTTATTATCTATAAGAAATAATTTATTTTCTATAAAGTATAAGTCAAATTCTTCAATAAGAAATGAATTGATGTATTTTAATGAGTACAATATTTGCAGTATGAATTTTACATATTTAGAAGCATAATTATATACATAAAAATATATAAAATTATGAGTATGGTAATAACCTAAATCACAGCATACAGGATTTTTAAATCTGGAAAATCTTTTCAACATATACATCTGCCCTCTGTCCCAAATGTATAGGGAAAACACTGCCATTAACAAGACTCATCACCGAATTATAGGTACATGTGTAATGGCATGGAAATTGCACAGCCTTATTGTTTTTTCAGTCAGACATGTTATATTAATTGGTGTCAAAATGCGGTTTTAATTACAGAGTGTTATTCTTCCATGCATAAAGTGACAGTGAATTGACTTGTTTACATTTTAAATGTAATGAGAAAAGTGTTTGCAGTATAATAGTAAGCAGCTATAAAAGGCATTCGATTTCGTGATATGTTTTAACTTGACAAGTAGATTAATCTTGATTTTTTCAATTATTACATTTCTGTTAACTGAATACCTGATAGAACAGTAATGAAAAACTGATTATTAGTTAATAGTATAAATAGTATAAATCGATGTTAACTTAATCAGTTTCTGTACTGTAAAATGAACATGTTATATTGACAAAGTAGTATCTTTTATTGTTGTTTTTTTTATACATTTTGCGAGGATCATTCCATATTTGAACTTTTGTTTGCAAAGTGTTCATTATTAAGATGATAATTTTCTAAAAATATATTTTACTTAGGGGATGCGTTTGATTGAATGCCGCCCTTCCTTCTTGATCTTGTTTTTCATATTGTAGATTATATATCTTACAAACATTGGCTGAAGCGACCTTGTTTATACTTAGGCAACATTGAT
>NW_026852029.1:0-231435 GCF_026571515.1 Ruditapes philippinarum
CTTTGTAGTTTTAGCTGATACATGAATCGGAGCAAGTATGTGCTATAAATAAATAGCATAAATAGTGTTCGCTATAAACAAACAATAATACATTGAGAAAATAAGCTTGTATAAGGGAGCCTAACTGTTTAAATTTCAACACTTACCAAATTGTCTTCTGTTTCACTATCAGATTTACCTCCGTCAGCCATAATGGGCGCATGTGATGAAACTTGCCTTTTTGCCGCCTTTTTTGTCAAGTCATAATACATAAGACAAAAGTCATAATACATAAGTCATTAGTCATAAGACAAAAGTCCTAAGACAAAATGGCACTTATGGGCTTCCGTAATTAACAAATAAAACCATTAAAAAAACTTGTTAGAGTTGTGCTATTGTATAGTTAAACAATAGTGTTGTGTTACAATTTAATTAGTATTCTTACTATATAACAAGTTGTTTCTATATTTAAGAATCTCACAGCAGGTTTTTGCGAGCAATCTTATCATATGAGTGTCCTGGTGGGCAAATAAGTACATAAACTTTTCATATTTTGACATTGTAGTAAATAAGTCACAAGTATAGTTAGCATAATCTAACAATGGTTTCCTAATGTTGTCATACATAGAACATTCCATTATTACATGTATTTCATTTTCAATACCATTTAGACAAAGTGGACATATCCTTTCATGTTCAGGTAAGTGTTCATATCGACCAGTTTCAAGACGGATAGGTGTAATTCCACCAAGGCTTACTTTTAAACTTTTTTGCATAATTCATAGAGTTAATAACTTTATAGGGAACTTTATTATACATATTTGTTTGGATCAGTTCACACCAACCATCATACACTGTATCAATATCACTTTGTGTTCTCATACCCTGCTCAATATTATTAATAAAAATATTGACTTGTTCTAATGTATCATGATCTAACATAAATTCAGATGGTATTGATTTTAAATCAAATTTTACATATCTGCTTTCATTATCATTTACATGTATACAATCAGCAATAGATGAATTTATTTTCAACCTCCAACATAATAAAGAATGATCTGGTACATTAGTAGCAAAACATGAACTAATATTAAGTCTAGTAAGTAAATCTGATACATGAATAACATTAAATTTTTCAAAATAATCTAAATTATCGTGACTTACTAAACAATAATCCACAACTGAACAACCTTTTGAAGATATTGATGTATAATCATTTACCTCATAGTTTCGACCATTTAACATACAAAAGTTACAGTCAATTAAAAATTGCATTAAAAGCTCACCATATGCATTACTTTTAAAATCAACTACATGCCTATTAGGAATCATATCTACCCCGGCAATGAAATCATCATTATCCCCACATCTACTGTTAAAATCACCGCATATCATGACCAGACCTACATTTTGGTAATCATAAATTCCTTGCAATAATAAGTCATAAAAGTAGTTACCATCGACACAACGTGTTGAATTTTCCGGAGGAAGATAGCACACACATGGACAAAGAGTTAAATCAAAAAATCTATGAGTCATTTACGTTATGTTTCAGTTAGGTCAACTTTTCCAATAAGCGTAATGGTCAGCTTTTCAAATAATTACAATAGGGAAAATAAATTCATCTATTTAAAACAAAAGCGGTTTGACTGCTTATATAAAGAAACGATTCCAGACTCCTGTGGTATGACAAACATCAATTCAAAAATAACAAAATATATTAATTGTTGCGTTAATATCCAAAATGTTACATCTGTGATAGTTGTATTAAAGTTTGTTTGTTTGTTTGTTTGTTTCATTTTACGCCTTTTCCCAACAGTATTTCAGTCATATAGGCGGGTAGTTTCCTAACCATCGTTCCTGGAGAGTTACACCAGTACTAGACTACCTTCCTCCGCGCTAAACTACCAAAGCATCTCCCGGGGATCGAACCCACGCCAGAGAGGTAACTGGATTAGAAGTCATCGACTCTAACCCCTCGACCATTGTAGTAAAGTAAAAATATAATTTTAACACTAAATGGTCAATATAAATCTTTCTTAAAAGTCATAGATTGTTTCAGTCAATCATTTAAAATATCCGAGATTCAACACAAATTTGAAAACATTTCATTTTTATTATTTCTTGTAAAAATCCCAAATGTAAATTGATGTTTACTGTACAGTATGTGTGTAAGTCCAACATTTTGTGTAACTGGTATATTTTGTGTATATCATTGTCTTCATGTACATAATTGGTCATATTTCAAAACACGAAAATTTCATGCTACGGACATTTTGTTATTCAAGAGGCTACCTAAAGGGGTTTGCAAGTAAGAAAAAGATAATTGCTTAAACATTAATATTGTACATTTCCAGCACAAAAATACATTATTTCTAATTTTTCGATAGATAATATGATATTTGATAGCAAAAGTAGTAATTTAAGTAAGATATATAAGCCTCAAACTGACTAATAAGTAAAATATTGATTTCCCTTCGGCGCTACGCGCCTCATGCAATTCAATATTTTACATATTGGACAGTTTTCGGCTTATATCTACTACTTTATGATTATTGAATGCACCATATGTCTGAATTGAAATATAACCAGACTGTTCGTCCATTTTCTGCGTAAAGATGCAGTTTGGTATGTTTCCTAATTGATGTCAGGCGCTAACAATTTGTCGTTAATTGTATTTAAAAAATAAACTTTTTCTTAAGCTTAGGTTGCATTTTACTTTCATTTAAGATCAATTTTTGTTTGAAAAAGAACATTATTCTCGTGTAGAAATATACAATACCCTTATTTACTCTATACGGGAAACGCAATATGCTATTTTAATCAGGAAGATTTTAAAGATGTGATATAGGAACAAAGTAACGCAAAAGATGGAGAACACCAATGTTTAAAAGTTCACAAAATACATTCTAAATAATAAATTGTGAAAAGAAGATCATGTTGATTCTCACTGGAACAACAAAAATGTCTGTCACAAGAGGTTCAAAATGTGAGCGCAAAAAAAGAAGTTGAAAACATTGAGATTTTGACAACGGTTTAAACATAATCCATGTCGCTATTGAACGGTACGAGTTTAAACTGAATAATCCTTTACAGTTCAAAGGTCATTACAAATGTGAAAAGAGATATTAAGCGCTTTTATAATACTCCTCTCTTCGAAGTCATTGTGCGTGAAGTAGGTAGGCTTAATCTTCCCATTTTCTATCCGTACTTTACTACAGCGAAACGGGAAAATCACGTTGCGGTTTTTTTTTGTAGAGGTGAAAAATGGGAGAATTATTACGCTTGTGTCGTGTTTCTTTGTTCTTAACAGTACTTTGTGCTGCTGATATAAGTGAAGGGAACTCTGGTTTAAATACAAATCCATATCATGAAGTGCTGGAATTCTATGATTTACATTCGGAACAGTCATTTACACAGTCATATTTGGAAAAGCTTGTGCATGACTTTGTTGACAGGATACCATGCTTAGAGAACACACAAGACAATGGCAATCGGAGTTGTTCTGATAATATCGTAAGTTATATGACAATATACTGTTTTTTTTTCTAATAATCAATATGTATATACATTTTTTTTTAAATATTTATACCATTACTTTTATTACTGACTAAAATTTATACAAACTGAAAACTTTTTTCTATTGAATGTATTAATTTTTATATCGTACCTCGTACCGACTGTACTAAATATGCCCTAAATTCACCTCTTAATATCTTAAACCAACAGGCTATAATCTGTGACAAGAATAATAACAATGGTTTTGTCTTTAGCTTGGTTGTGCATTTAAAGAAGTCATGCAATATAAATACCAACTGAATGCATTTCCTATATAAAACAACTTATTGCCTTCATAACATAGCGATTTAAAATAGATTTTTTACTACTGAAATATACAATAATACATTATCATTGTCAAAATGCAAAGGAAAAATGCAAAAGATAGTACTGGTAATAAGCAGAAGCAGTTCAACCTTATAAATAAATACTCAAGTTGTTTTAAGTCAACAACAACACGCAACTATACATATAACACAAGGACATGAATCAATATGTTAAAACAGCGGAAAACTTACTCTTGAGATACATTAAACCCATCCAAATGTGAAGTGCATAAAAAAATAAAACATAAATTGAGTCACACACTTTATGGCCCAAACACTAGCAGCAGGAAGTGATGCAAAATACTTGGATGTTAACATCACTTCTGAAAAAACCGTATTTGGTCCACTTCAAACATGTTAAGTTGCGGTGGCGTTCTCGTGGTTACAGTAGGATTATTGCCAGGCAAGTGATGTTTTATAAGATTATCAACGGACTGTATGCAGTATCCATTATGTTTTAACCCCCAACCGTCTCACTAGACACATGCATCCCCATTCTTACAGACCCCATACCATTATTATAACCTCTCTTCTTTATACCTATTTCCCCAGTACATTTCTTCTTTCACAAGGCAAGATCAGAATTCAGGACTTGACACTGTTATCCTGGTAGAATCAATTAGTGATCGTCCTAAGTTTTTACTCAGTTACTAGAAAAAACCTGCGGTAAGGGTTGTAAATAAATTAAAGTTTATTATATGTGTTCTTGGAAGGATGACATTGTCAAAGTTAAGGCTAAGTTGGGCTTATCCGCCTTTTAATGGTTTATTTTTTATTTGCTGTGCCTTATAAATAACATTTTGAAATATGTAAACAACATTTTAAGCCTCATTTATTTTATGATTATTGTAAAACTCTTTTTAATAAGCATTAAAACCGAACAGAACTGATAATGGTTCATAATGGGATATTTTATGTATTGAAAGAACATTATTTCTTCATCCTGGAAATTTCGATGAAAATATTTTAAATGTCACTCATAATGTTTCAAAGTTAAAAAAACACCTGATTGATAAAAGTTATTCAAAATTATAGATACATGTTATAATATTATAATATCATTATTTTTTATTCCCCTGTTGCTTTTTTACACAAGCTACATTTGCAATTAAAAAGTGATATTAGGCAGGTCTCAATTCTAACACTGACTAAGTAAATTTGCATGCAACTAAATTTTGAAATACTCCAAATTAACACATCGACATTTCCCCCTTTTGGACTAAGGAAATCGCCGTGAATTAATGATGCCAGTCTCTTTGAACATATCTCTATCTTTTCGTTCGCCTCTTCGTCTGTCCATTTATCCTAGCCAGGTCAGATCAATGTAATCTTGTCTATATAATATACATGCAGCATTCTTTGTAACAGAACATGGAATTGACAGGTCTAAGATTCGTCTCCGGATATCTTTCATGATTGGTATCCGGTTACCTTCGGCAATTTTTCATCATGGTTGGTGTCCGGATCACACCGGCGATTATACGTCATGATTGGTGTTCAGATACCACCTGACATTATCGGGCAAGATTGGTCTCCAGATACTACCTGACATTATCTGTCAAGATTGGTCTGTCAAGATTGGTCTCCAGATACCACCTGACATTATCTGTCAAGATTGGTCTGTCAAGATTGGTCTCCAGATACCACCTGACATTATCTGTAAAGATTGGTCACCAGATACCACCTGACATTATCTGTAAAGATTGGTCTCCAGATTCCACCTGACATTATCTGTAAAGATTGGTCTCCAGATACTACCTGACATTATCTGTCATGATTGGTCTGTCAAGATTGGTCACCAGATACCACCTGACATTATCTGTCTAGATTGGTCACCAGATACCACCTGACATTATCTGTAAAGATTGGTCTCCAGATACTACCTGACATTATCTGTCAAGATTGGTCTGTCAAGATTGGTCTCCAGATACCACCTGACATTATCTGTCAAAATTGGTCACCAGATACCACCTGACATTATCTGTCAAGATTGGTCTCCAGATACCACCTGACATTATCTGTCAAGATTGGTCTCCAGATACCACCTGACATTATCCGTCAAGATTGGTCTCCAGATACCACCTGACATTATCCGTCAAGATTGGTCTCCAGATACCACCTGACATTATCCGTCAAGATTGGTCTCCAGATACCACCTGACATTATCTGTCAAGATTGGTCTCCAGATACCACCTGACATTATCTGTAAAGATTGGTCTCCAGATACCACCTGACATTATCTGTCATGATTGGTCTCCAGATACCACCTGACATTTATCTGTCATGATTGGTCTCCAGATACCACCTGACATTATCTGTCAAGATTGGTCTCCAGATACCGCCTGACATTATCCGTCAAGATCGATCTCCAGACACCACCTGGCATTATCCGTCAAGATTGGTCTCCAGATACTACCTGTCATTATATGTCAAGATTGGTCTCCAGATACTACCTGACATTTTCTGTCAAGATTGGTCTCCAGATACCACCTGACATTATCCGTCAAGATTGGTCTCCAGATACCGCCTGACATTATCGGTCATGATTGATCTCAAGATACCACCTGACATTATCCGTCATGATTGGTGTCCAGATACCACCGGATATGATACACCATGACTGGCCTATTGGACGAGCACAACTGTTAAACGACGCTAGCCGAGTCTTATATAGGTTTTGCAGTTGTGTACGAGTCTAATATAATCAGTATTGTTCTCAGTCATGTTTAATGACATCTCTATTTCACACCACCATCTTCTGATATGCTGACAGAACTTTGTAACTTCAATTACAATAAGTGTTGAATATGGATTTTGGACTTTCAAAAAAATGAAAAACGAGGCTAGATGGGGTGCGATTTTGATTTGATATAAACCTTTTGGTTTCTGGAAATGAAAACAAGGCTATAAGGGGTGTTATATGAACTTGATATGAACCTTTTGGACTCTGAAAATGAAACCGAGGCTTAATTTATAAAATTGGGTCCAATAATGATTACTATTTAAACATCACGAGGTGCAAATGCTGAAAGTGCACTGGTTATATCTTATAAGGTGTAAGATACATGTGAATTTTGCACGATGAGGAAAATAAATTACATGTGCAGTTACATGCATAACGTAATAAAGGCGATGGTTTCGGAACAGTGATTATAATTAAAAATTAAGGCATGGTAAACAAGCATAATGATATCTTAAAGTTATATAACAACTATAAAATTTATTAAAAGTATTTATATAACTTGAATATCCAAGGTTTTGTTAAATCGAATAAGATATATATTTACGCAGTATCAAATCTGAGACCACATTTCGATATTTTAAATCATAAAACATTCTTTTGTCTATATATAGAATGTTGTTTAACGACGTGTTTATACATGCACCGTACAAGAAGATTTTGACAATTAAATTGTATATCTAAGCAAAAGTCATCTCCTCACTAAAATTTTATTTAAACATAAGACGATCAAGCATCGTATGATGTTAATTTAACTTGATTGATATTTTAATTTTAGTTTTCTGCTGTACATATAAATATATATGAGTATTTAAGCAATTCATTTGATCCTCTGATATGTTTGATAGTATATGAAGATTCACCTGTGCTCTTTTTGACAAAGCTGTATACTATTTTAAATGGATAGTCATGAAATCTAGATTTTAATACGTGACCATACTTTTATTACTTACAGAAAAACTTTATATAACTAAAAAAAATTGCCGTTGATAGTCTTATTTAAAGGCTGGCAATTTTCACGAATTATTTGTCACATATTTTTTTTTATTTATATCTTGAAACATTGAATAGATCCTGCTTTGTGGATGCATTTTCTTTGTACATGTATTTACGCAGTCAATTGCAAACACTATTTTATATCCTTGTAATAATTTGTACCAATATTGATTTTTTTTATTGTTTTGTCTTCCTTTACTGCGTCCAGAAATTAATAAGTCGAGCGTCACTGTCTCGTCTGACATATCTTGTTAATAGTTATTTTAACGGGACTTGAAGATATATAAATATTGAACCATGTTTCTAATCTCATGCCACGTGGTTGTACTTTTAACTGTTTTGTGACCTGCAATTTCCTATTATTATAGCCATAAAATTGCTACGGTCATCTCGACTTCTTTACGATTTACCTAACTCAAATAGATTTAATCTTTTATCTAAAGTGTAGTACTGGTCAAAATCAACACAATAATAAAGTCTATAAATTAAAGTCTACGTTATGAACATGTTATTATCGCCATTTAAAAAGAAATTTTGCTTGGGTGACTGAAAAACAAAATAACAGTCACATACGGTGCGAGTATTGCTGAATTACGTTAAAGAACGGAAGCAGTGTGAATTGGGAAGAATTCACAATCTCTCGCGATTGACTTAGATAGCATCTACTTTCTGTACTTTACATAAGTGATTTAAATTATGTCCCTGGGGTAAAATTTTGTCCGCTTAGATATACAGCTTAGATATTTGGATAGTATATAATAATTTTAATATTCATAACTACAATAATATGACACTATAAAACAATTTTCATTATACCTCTATAGTGAATACTTAACCGGTACCGTTAGCTTAGTGGTTATGGTCTATGCCTTCGGATCGGGAGGTCGAAGGTTCGAGCACCACGGGAGCGGTTATTGAAGAATGAATGTTTCTCGTGGGACTCATTCCGAAATGGCCGCGAAGTAGTTCAAATGCATGGTTACCGATTTCTATCCGCCTGGCGCCTGGCATAGTGGTAGGAGCTGGGAGGTACATGGTATGCAAGCAAAAGGTGTCTCATAAGTCAGAATTGGCTGGCCCTTTCAGGAGGGGTGACACTATAATAAACAAGACCTTTTTATAAACAAGAACTTTTACTAAATGTGGAAATTGACCTTAAATTATATTTTTTGGGGATTGTAAAAGGGACTAGAGGTAGTAGGGAGGGGGTATCGGTAGGGGATAATATCGGGACTAGAGGTAGTATGGAGGGGGTATCGGTAGGGGATAATATCGGGACTAGAGGTAGTAGGGAGGGGGTATCGGTAGGGGATAATATCGGGACTAGAGGTAGTAGGGAGGGGGTATAGGTAGGGGATAATATCGGGACTAGAGGTAGTAGGGAGGGGGTATCGGTAGGGGATAATATCGGGACTAGAGGTAGTAGGGAGGGGGTATCGGTAGGGGATAATATCGGGACTAGAGGTAGTAGGGAGGGGGTATCGGTAGGGGATAATATCGGGACTAGAGGTAGTAGGGAGGGGGTATCGGTAGGGGATAATATCGGGACTAGAGGTAGTAGGGAGGGGGTATCGGTAGGGGATAATATCAGATCAAAATGTCTTATCTCTGTGATTTGTATCGCAAGATGGAGGTATCTATTCTACGAATTTTGTTTCACGCAGACAACATAAAACACCATTGGATAGCATTTTGAAAATAAATCATTGGTTTTCAGACCAAGATCGCAACTAAACTGTTAACAGCTTTGTTATTCAAACATATTTCATTTCATATTCGTATATCTTATTGTTTTTGTTTTTTTTTTCATTTTTTTGCACATGTGCCAAAATATTTTTTAAGCTGAATTTGATTACCACTTCATATTCACTTCCTTGATATTTTAAACGAATAAAGTTGATTTAAATACATAAAAAACCCGATTATACAAATATTGCACTGCATAGATACTCAAATGCACTGGATAGCAATCAAAAGACAGAAAGAAAGAAAGAAAGAAAGAAAGAAAGAAAGAAAGAAAGAAGAAAGATAGAAAGATAGAAAGATTGTCGCATAACTTTTACATATAATAATACACTGACGGTTTCTATTAAATATGAAATATTTCAATGCGAAAGCTAATCAAATCAAATTCGTATCTAAATGCAAGAATCAAATAAGCTCTTACTCGTCTTTTATTTGCTTTAAAGGAGGTAATTCAAATATAAATACTAGCGGGTGATTGCAGCAATTTGCTTGAATACGTATTTGTCATCGTTAACGTTATCGTTTGTTTGTAAGAAAACTTAAGATCTTCAAATCTTAAAAAAAATATGAGGATACCAAAGGGAAATTTTATATTATTTATGAAATGTTCCCCTACTTATAACGTGTAAATGCATCGTCAGACCCCACGGTACACATTCCGCATATACTACATTTGCTGGTTTACGATAAATAGCCCCGGTTACCGTGGATGTGATAATAAATAACGATACTGATAAGTTATATTCCAAATGATAAGAAAAATATAGCAGTTCTGATACTCCCAGATCGTTAAATTCCATGTGAAATTTTAAATAAAGAAGACTATCAACATTACTATACTAAACTCATACAGGGGGTCGTTTTTGAAGCATATTTGAAACGGGAGAAATTGTTTCTGTAACGCGCAAGGCGTGGACAAATATTTTATACGGGACCTTTCGACGAGAAACTTGTTAGAAATTTAAGTTGAGAGAGAAAGAATTTCTATGTAGGCGTCATATTTTCATTGTTATATGTTTCAGTGCTTAAATGTCTCGTGGTTGTTATCAGCTACCAATGATGGAAACTTATCTTACATCTCGGAGCAGACATTTCTAAATATCTCCATAGTTTTGTTAGACTTGGCTATTAATTCTAACACAACATGTCACACTGTTATTGACGTTGGAGAAGAAGAGTTTGACACACACAAGAACGATCTTATAAGTAAATTAAGACAAAGCGAGGAAAATGAGGGTTTGCAAGTCCTCACATTTCAACGCACATTGGAAACCATAGTCTTTGGTAAGAGCAACACCTTTGTAAGTTGCATTTTTGTAAACCTTTACCATTGGCATAAAAACCTCATCTTACAACAACACTTATGTTCATCTGTGAAAGCAACATTATATTAAGAAATACTTTTGTGCTCAATGCTTTTTAAAAAAAAAAACCTTGTTTGAGCTATATGTTTAAAAGCTTCTCGTTTGTGTACAGTATCGATTTCAAAGGGATAAATTATACAGTTTTATAATGCAATTAAATGTCATCAATGTCATCAAGAGCAATCAAAAACACATTAGAATAATGAGCAGCATTTAACCCTTATAAACAGGAAGAGAAGAAAATTAATAAACTTTAAAAATACAAAAAAAATGGGACAATTTTTATACGACGTTCATTTGTCAAAAAGTTGTTTTTTTTTTGTCATATTTATATATACTATACATGTGTCTGTTATATTACCTATAATTCTTTTGCTGTTGGAGACGGATTTCTTTTATTACTTGAATGACCCCTCTACAATGATTTGAGAAAACAAATATTTATTGAATCGTAAACACTACAAAAAGAGAAAAATGTTATAAGAAGTAATCCATGTTTATCTTTTTTTAAGATGTTTGAATTAAGATAAAATGTTGATTAACCATAATAAAATATTATTATATTTTTGTAATGGTACATGGTTTTAATTGTGACCATAGGTAAAGCTTGAGTAGTTCTTTATAAAGTATAAATATTTTATGCTCTCCAAACTGTAGTTTTATTATATTGTAATGCAATATTCTGAATTTTGCTGTAGAAATAATGTATATGGCATGTGTATGTATTTATGGGCATTTCCCCCACATGTTACCCAATTAAAAAAATTCAATACATTAAAAAAACAGTACTTTATCTGGCTATTTATACTTACATCGATTTCATTATTGTTCTTTTTTATTGTCTTTTTTTCTTCTACTTTTACAGCTTCTCACGACGAGGAACACGATGAAGAACACGATGAGGAACACGGTGAGGAAGACGGTGAGGAACACGATGAAGAACACGATGAGGAACACGGTGAGGAACACGGTGAGGAACACGATGAGGAACACACACATGATACTGAACACGAAGAAAATGACGATCATCATGGCGATAATGGACTCCTTTTTCAAGAAAAGGTTTGACCGATCAGTTATATTTTATTGAGTAGTTTTGAGTGAAGTCAAATGTGCATCGGCTCAGTAAAGTATAGTCTCTTGCGCATCGGTCGTATGTTTCACTATCGCTCAGTTTCTTTCTGTCTGATGTAACGTAAGTGTATTCAGTGAGCTGCGAAGGGAGCGCAAGTAGAGTGGCAAATAAAGACATAAAAGACTTCCTAGATTTATCAATATTGAAGATAATAACGGCATATTGTAGCAGTGGCCCTTCGGAAGCCGTTTGGCCACTCGGAAGCCTAAAATAATTTGTGATATTTTTGGTAATCGTGAACGCAGTTATTGTACTACATATACGCTATGTACGTTGAATAAATGCTAAAAAAATTCTTTAAAGGTATATATATCATTGATAATGAGAACACCATTTTCTTATTACTTTATGTACTTTAATTCACGAAGATTTTCCTACTAGTCATGTTCTATTTAATATGTCAAGGTATGCATTAAGTGTACTTTTTGATATTTGATATTTAAATATAGAACACTGCTCGATTGTGACATTGCAAAACATGATATTTTCACGCTCGTATATAATGCAATATGAAAAAAACTATGCTGAATAGACAAAAAAATGTAAATAATGTAAAATAAGTAGGTGTATTCGGTTTATGACGATGCTTTTATGGGATATCGTTGCTCCTCTTTTTAGCTCACCTGTCACTTTGTGACAGGGTGAGCTTTTGTGATCGCTTTTCGTCCGGCGTCCGTCCGTCCGTCCGTCGTCCGTCGTCCGTAAACTTTTACTTTAAATGACATCTCCTCATAAACCACTAAGCCAATTTCATCCAAACTTCACAGGAATGTTCCTTTGGTGGTCACCTTTGAAAACTGTTCAAAGAATTTAATTCCATGCAGAACTCTGGTTGCCATGGCAACCAAAAGAAAGAATTTTAAATATCTTCTTCTAAGAAACCCAAAGAGCTAGAGCTTAGATATTTGGCATGAAACATCTTCTAGTGGGTGTCTACCAAGTTTGTTTAAATAAAAGCCCTGGGGTCAAAATTGGCCCCGCCCCAGGGGGTCATTTATTTTTCCTATATGCATATAGTATAAACTTAAAAATCTTCTTTTAAAGAACCCAAAGTGCTTGAGCTAAGATATTTAGCATGAAACATGTTCTAATGGATGTCTACCAAGTTTGTTCAAATAAGAGCCCTAGGGTCAAAATTGGCCCCGCCCCAGGGGGTCATTGATTTTCCCTATATGAATATAGTAAAAACTTAAAAATCCTCTTTTAAAGAACCCAAAGAGCTAGAGCTAAGATATTTAGCATGAAACATGTTCTAATAGATGTCAACCAAGTTTGATCAAATAAGAGCCCTGGGGTCAAAATTGGCCCAGCCCCGGGGGACAATGATTTTCCTTAAATGTGTATAGCAAAAACTTAAAAATCTTCTTCGAAAAAAAAAAAAACGAATAGCTAGAGTTTAGATATTAAGCATGAAACATCTTCTAGTAAGTGTCTACAAAGATTGTTCAAATAAAAGCCCTTGGGTCAAAACTGGCCGTGCCCCAGGGGTGTCATTGTTTTTAAATATATATGTAAAGAAAAAACTTAAAAAATCTTCTTTTAAAAAACCCAACGAGCTAGACCTTAGATTTTTAGCATGAAACATCTTCTAACGGTTGTCTACCCAGTTTGTTCGAATAAAAGCCCTGGGGTTTAAACTGGCCCCACTCTGGGGGGCCTATATACAGGTGAGCGACTTCAGAGCCATCATGGCCCTCTTGTTTATCAAATGAAATGTGTCTTGTAAAAAACAACAACAAAACATTGACATTGAATTAATCCGTTCTGCGCATTTTTTATCTCTTCCGAAATTAGTTTATTAGCTCGACTGTTCGATAAGAATAAGTAGAGCTATATTTTAGTCACCCGAGCGTCGGCGTCGGCGTCAGTGTCGGCGTCGGCGTAATTTGTAATACCTTATATATTTTCAAAGTCCATTGATATATGGCTTTGAAACTTTGCACACTTGTTTACCAACATGACCCCAACATGTAGACAGGAGGAGGTAACTGTATCAAGCATTTTGACAGAATTATGCCCCTTTTTGACTTAGAATTTTTAAAAAGTTTTTGTAATACCTCAAATATTTTCAAAAGTCGTTGACATATGGCTTTGAAACTTTGCTTATTTGTTCAATACCATGACCCTAACATGAAGACAGGAGGAGGTAACTCTATCAAGCATTTTGACAGACTTGTGCCCCTTTTTGTGTTAGAATTTATGTTTATGTTTTTGTAATACCTCAAATATTTTCAAAGTTCGTTGACATATGGCTTTGAAACTTTGTACACTTGTTCACCATCATGACCCCAACCTGTAGACAGGAGGAGGTAACTCTATGAAGCATTTGGCAGAATAATGCCCCTTTTTCAACTTAGAATTTACATTTTAAGTTATCATACCACCTCAGATATTTTCATATTCTATTGATATTTTGCTTTGAAACAAGTTGAAATTTTATGCTCTTCTTTGAGAGCAAAGTAGGACTCTCTCAAAGTCCTATAATTTTTTAAATTTTGTAATTATTATTAAATGATTTAAAGAAAAAATTGCGTTTTTGTTAACTTAGAAAAGTTTACATTATCAAGGCTTTCTTACTATCAGGCACTAAGAATAGTCGAGCGTTGCTGTCCTACCGACAGCTCTTGTATCAATTAATATCATTAATATGTGACAAAACATAGCGTAGTTTTTAATCTGATCCTATTTCATCTTTACATACAAATATGTTTCACATTTCAGTGTTTAGGGGCTGACGTTGTTTTCGATCTACTAGGAATTGCTTTAGATGATAAAATTACCGACGGCAATATAGGAAGTATTGCCGGACTTGTTGTATATCACATAATAGATGGTGAGTAGTATGATATAAAACATGTACATTATTAACTTTACACAAATTTTACTAAAACACGGTTAACTTAAAAGCCCCCCCCCCCCCCCCCCCCCCCCCCCCCCCCCCCCCCCCCCCCCCCCCCCCCCAAAAAAAAAAAAAAAAAAAAAAAAGATATTTTTACTTCCCAATACTTTTCTGTTTTTGGTATCTAAATACAGTTTTCAAAACATTATTCATTGGCCATGTAGAACTATATCTTCTTTGGTAAATTGTATACTTATCATAGTGATTTAGTATTTTGTATTGAAGTCAAAATACGACTGTGTACACTTTGCTACCTTTACAACACACTACTGTACATTAAATGCTACTGTTTGCAGTTGCTTAACACCAAAAACCTCTTAATTCATCAAAATATTATCACCTTTCTTAAGAAATTTTTTTTTATAGATTTCTGAGGCATAATGAGTCTGTAAACGTTATTTATTCCAGATTAATTGTATTTATTACATGCTTTTCGGTGGTTTATATAAATATATCAGTGATATAAGACTGGTAATTTCACTGTTTGAAACAGTGAAATTACCACTTTGATAATTTCACTGTTTTGAATTTAAGCCCCTTACGTTGTTTCAGTGAAATACCAGCGTGCACAGTACTGGGTACCAACTTAATGACGTGACGTTGTAAATGACGTCACGTTGTATTATTATTTGGCGCGCTTTTCATTCAGTATTAGATTTAATGTCTTTTTAAAACGTTTATTTGCATATAATAAAAATAAAATTTGTTTAGTTTAGCGTAAGATCGAAATATATTTCACCTTGTGAACACCAAAAGTTCATATTTCACTCGTGGCTGCGCCACTCGTGAAATATACCTTTTGGTGCTCACTCGGTGAAATCTATTCCGATCTTACACTGAACTAAACAATTATCCTCTATATACTATATATACGTGCAATGTATAATAATAAGTATCTTTTTTATTCGAAAAACAAAACAAAACATAAAAAAACTTTCTTTCAATTCCTCTCTTACACTTTCAATATATAAATGTCCATTAATCGAAATATGTAATTTGTTATAAATAGTATCTAGAATAAAATTATTATTCAAGATCCTGTAACACAATTTTTTATGGTTTTATATCATAAATATGATGCTCAAAGTAAGATTTATCAATTTTGTAAGTTCCAAAAAGCATTATTTATAAAGATATTTCCGAGTAAATAAAGGGAGGTAATAAAAAAACTATTTTCTATAAAGACTAAGTCAAATTTTTCAATAAGAAATGAATGCATATATTTTAATGATTACATATAATATGTACAAATTTTTGCAATATATATTTTACATATTCTTCGATGTTTGAAATTTTTTTATAAGCATAATTATATACATATATATATATAATTTCATTTAAGTGTGGTATACAACCTCAATTACAACATACAGGATCTTTAAGTAAAGCACAATTTTTGTCACGTGGATTCTACAATTGTGATATCGCGAGCGTCATTGTTCTTGTAAACTTTTCATATTTGCATTTCAAATTATTTAGTCTTCAACTCAAATGTCAATTTTGAGGTTGTGAATTGATTAAAATCATTAAGATAAACACGATATATACGTATCATTAATGATTCTTATTAAGTAAGGTACACTTACTTTAAAATAACGATTGATCTTTTGTAGGAGCTAATATATCACGTGACTGTCGAATATTACCGAGAGCGGACTTCTTTTTTGAAGAGCTAGATCACATCTATGGTAACGGTAACCATACGCTGGGTACCAGAGGTAATTGTTATACTGAATGTGCTGAATGAGCGTCATGCTCATGTCATGTGTTGAATTTTAGCCTGGAATTGCAAGGTTAGATTAATACAGATTTGTTTTAATTCGAAGCTGTAAGTTAATATACACGCTACAAAGCAATGAGTGTAAAATTTCTGCCCAAGGAAACCAAAGCTTGTCCCAAACGGAATTCGAATTTACCATGCAATCAGCAAACCTTAGATTTCTAGTTATTTTTCTCATTGGCATATACATTTATACTCTATATGATTTTTCAAATAACTTTTCAAATACAACTATTTCAACGCACCCAGGATTATCAGAAGTGATGGAAGCGCTTGAAATAGGAGGTGCGCATGCGCAATCAGAAACAGAAGAACATGGCCATGATCACAGAAGAAAAAGAAGTGCAGACATGTCTCCAATGCTGCATAAGGAATCCTGGGTAAACTTTTTCATACTTGAATCGTTATAAAAACAAGCTTTCCTGACAACTGTACAAGACTAAACGCATTTAAAACATAATATATTCTTTCATGATCTCTCTCTCTCTCTTTACTCTTGTTTCTCGACCTTTTCTGTTAATCTTTTGATAAGGACCTCGAACGCACAGAACGGATTGGGTATTTTGGTCCTACATATATTAAAAAAAACTACAAATATTATATAAGTGCCGTGATTTGTTCACACAAGAAACAATTAATTTACCTATATACACTCTTTATCTATAGTAATATAAGCGTATCTAGGTAAATTGATTGCGTCTAGTGTCTGTGGATTTCTTATGTAAGTTTATTTCAGCATTTCTTGTAAAAGTCCACTAAAATTAAATAAATTAATAAATATGATGTATGTAGTAAAAAGTATCTTTATTATACTAACTGAAACTTTTCTAGAAACTAAAAGGACAAGACGATATTTCGGTTTTGATTATATATAATTGTATATCAATGGACCATTAATAATTCTGATTGTTTGTCAAACTATTCAATCATTATAATCAATACCGAGATATATATTTTTTTCTAATCGATGTTATATAAATACATTCGTTACTCATTTTTCAAATCCTTGTTTAAGGAGCATGTTAATTCCGATATGATTCTGAATAATTGGCATGGTGTTCCAAATGTGACAAATACCAACAATTGATTGATATAATTTGATTGATCGATTGATTGATTGACTGATAAGTTGATTGATTGATTGATTGATTGATTGATGTTTGTTTAGTTGGATCGTTGATTGACTGATTTAAAAAAAAATCTGAAGAGTAGTTTTTATTTCACGAGAAATAGTTAGTAACTGGAATGTGAGAACAAATTAAAGTTTGAAATTCCTTTGAATGTCATTGCATTTTAGGTTTTTAGTTTATTGGCAAATCGACAATATACATATATTAACATATGGTATAAAATTTTAATATCCAAATGTCAAAATGTAGTAAAAGTTTAGATTTTCAAACGTACTCATGTATCTAGTGATGGAATTTATTTATGGAAAACTGAACCTAGTTAGAAGTTACTTACAAAAAAGATACAAGAAATGATTTTAATTGAAACTGAGAAAAAACATCATATTTACCTCCTGTGAAAATGTTGATAACAACATAAATGAAATACATCATTTGGTATAAAATATTAATAGTTTTTTACAAGCTTTTAAAGAGCCGGTCTATCGTTGTCAATCTGTGACAATAATATGCGCTTTTATGATGGTTTTAATTTTGTTCATATTAGCGTTAAAAGTTATGTGCATATAAATATCAAGTGATCAGTCATTAAAAGCTGAGATGGACCATTTGCAATACTGATATTTTCACTTTGTAGATTCATGTGCATTTTTCTACACACGTATTTTCATGTCATTTCGACGACATTTACAGAATATTGGATAGAAAATTAAAATCTAAAATATGAAAATTTTGCCTGTGTCTCCCTTTAATGCTTCCGAGGGATCAATTTTTTTCCAGATATTTATATAAATACGTCACCGTACTTCGCTTCAGTGTTTTAATATTTTTCTGGTCCTTCGGGATAATCGAATTGAATACCGCTCAAGCCGGTGCTACGGGGTGTGAGGGATAATGCACTTTTTCATTATTCCTCATATATAGACTAGATCATACCGAGTCTGCAATTTACATGTAATTTTGCTGTTTTATTTAAATGCTTCCGACAGATATTTTGACAATTTTTAAACTCCACCCATCCATAATAACTGGATTAAAATAGCTTTACAAACGCCTATGAAAACATGACATGCATTTGAGCCGCGTCACGACAAACATAGTGCGTTTGCGACCAGCTTGGATCCTGATCAGACTGCGCGGATCATGCTGTTCGCTATCAGTTTCTCTACTTGTAATGGGATTTGAACAGCATGGATCCTGGTCAGACTGCGCGGATGCTGGTCGCAAACGCACTATGTTGGTTTTGTCGAGACACGGCTCATTTCGTGTCATATATGAACACAAAAACGACATTTTATTGGTTAAATGTTTAATCGACTTATATTGATTTGTACTATGCTTGTTGATGTGAAAATAAAACATAAGAAATGTGTTCCACTATCGAAGAAACAAACGTATATTTCTAATATGAAAATAAAAATCACATGCACTTGAAACCTTATTACCCATATTTCCAGCTCATTTAACATTTAAAAGCCTATGTAAAATTGAAATTAACTTAAATACCAGAGTTGCACTTCATGTACATAAATATAATGATTACTGCACCACAACAAATATTATTCAATCGTTTGAATTGCTTAGATATGAAATGAAAATTGCATTTGTTTTATATGGTTATTCATGAAGTTCTTTAATAAACATACTTGTATAACGACCAAATGTCAGACATCTTTATGACGAATTTATATAACTGCAGAATTACTTTATTCTAGGAAAAGTTCATATATCTTTCATAAATGGGTAGTACCCGCGTGTTTATAGATTATATAAACGCTTCCCTTATCCAATGAACGGAGATGTAACAAACGTGCAATTTTACAAAGCTTTATATGTTTTTATTAATTTCTTTAAGGAGAAGTCATGTTATACGGATGAGCAGCTTCTAGCTATATTTCACACGGTTGACGACGACATTTCTGAGGAAACATTTAGTACTATATGCCCAGCTTTGATACAGCAGAAGTTGTCGGGAGCATGTGTAACAAGTGAGGAAGTTGCAACAACTGTTGAAGATAAGCCTTCAACTGTAGAAAGTAAGCAAATTATTAGTATTACTCGAATTCCGTTTCTCTCGAAGTGAAATGCCCAGTCCCTTGAATTTCAAGTTATCGAGATTCAACTGTATTTCTTAATAAAGAAAAAAACAAAACTTTTGTACTGTCATTTTGGAACTTTTGTTGTTTTTCTCTTGACTAGCTTTTCTGTCTTTTTATTGCAAACTATCTACCTATAAATGAACAAGGAATAGAGAAGAAAGCAAACAAACTTTATGTATATACATAGTCATGTTTATAATTGATCGCAAGTGAACACGTCTTTATGCAAATGCAAATTTAGTAAGACTGGAAATATTTTAGTCTATTATGTAATATACTGGTACAGGACTGGACAATATCACTATCACTATTTAAAGTGGATTGGTCTACATTGGGCAGAATTTCCATTAGTATTTTGATAAAAACAATAGAAATGTAACATTTGAATTTTCTTATAAAATGCTGCTGAAATAAAAATGTTGATAAAGTTCTGAGTGGTTTAGAATGACCATGTAGCTGATGAAAAATAATATTTTGTTCTAGAACAAATTATTATCTGCTATATAAATATAGGTAATACCGGATCATGTATGTCACACTTGCCAACAACTTCCATACATAATTGTTTCGTGTTTTCTTGCTGTAGCTAATACTAAATACTATCAACGTAATTATCCATCGTATTACAGACTAATTCACTTTAAAGGGACTCCACTGAGGTTTAAAAGCCTAAAAAAAAACATATGAATTTCTTACATGAATGAGCTGGGGCACTTTAAACAGAAATACAAATGTATATGCAAAAATAGTTAAGAAATATACTTTGGAATACATTGAATATTGTATTTTTATGCTTCTGTTAGGCTGATTTGAGTGAAAAGCGTTTAAACGCTTTTCATTTTGGGTAATGTTTTTACAACTTGAATATTCTGGAAAACGAAGTGCGTGAATGATCTGAAATTTTGCACAAAGATTAGTCGTCTTAACCTACATCAAATGGTACACTATCTGGAAAAAATATTTTCAGTCCCATCATGTCAAAAAACCTCAGTGGAGTCCCTTTAAAAATGAGGTAAGTATAATAAAAGCACAACACGTTTTTATAAATAATATAACTAATTTACGCATGTTATACATTTCAGAGTACGGATACGGTAGCCTAGCAACCATCGTCGTATGTTTATGTTCAGTGATTGGAGCATTTATTGTCAAGTTTACTAGTGATAAAGCATATGAAATAATCATGGCGTTGTTTCTTGGACTTGCCGTCGGAACACTATTTACAGATGCTATGATTCACCTTCTCCCGATGGTATGATATTACAAAGTTCTTTAAGTGTTGAGAATTGAGTACCGCTCAAGCCGGTGCTAGGGGGCGTGAGGGATGTTGCACATATCCCTCATGTACAGACTCAACCAAATCGAGTCTGCAATTCTCTTGTAACTTTGTTGTTATTCATGCTCCCGAGGGATCACTTTGTTTCAAGAGTTTTTTTTTCAATCAGATCAGAAAAAGGGATACCTTGGTATTACATAACTGTAGCATGTTTAAATGTGGAAATTATACCGCTGGAGTAACTAGAGGAGCTTATGTAATACTACTCCAGTCACACTTGATTTCTTACATGGAATTATCCTGTAAAAGTATATTTCAATGACTAAACAGTAAAGCTAAGCAAAACAGTTACATGACACAATGTATCTACTAGTATATTGTTGTATGTACTTATCTAAAATAAGTAATGTATGGAGAATCTGAGACATAATATTACAATATGTCACAGGGAGTTTATAATGCCAATTCCGTAACTCTTCCCCCCCCCCCCTTCATTTCCTGACCGAAAAATCATACCTGTCTTAACCAGCTATGTTCGCCCATACGTCATAACTTTTTTCCTAAATGTATCACATTATTCATGAAGGATTTACTTTGGACCCCATCTAGCAATTATATTTAAGAGTTCGAGGACTATGAAAGCATTTCTGTTTTATTTTAGGCGCTTGGACTTCACGGTCATTCCTCGGACGGTCATGATGAACACGGTCATGAAGGTTCCGGTATTGTGGTAGAGGAATATGTCTGGTTCTCCTTAGCTGCTTGTGCCGGTAAGTCCTTTTATCGTCCATCGCCTTATATCATGTACCGCCGGAAAAATGAAACATTCTATGAGGATTTACCATTCCCTCAATCAACACAAATTACGAATAAAGTTAATGAATGTATAGAAGATATTGAAAGAATTTAAGATAAATACTAGATTTATTGAACGAGTTGAATACTAATTCAATACATATTTATTTATTCAATAAATTAGTATTGAAGCTACACGAATATAACATTCTGTTTATCACAAATTTATACGCAAATGACGTCACGTCGTTCAAATACCGTTTTAAGGGAGTCGCGACTGCATTGTGTGAATGCTGAGAGGTCATTAAGTTTATTTTGTGTGTAATACATTTATAATTTGCTTCAAATTTGAAAAATGAAATACTGTCATTTTCATTTTTCAGCGTTGTATTTCTTTTACCTTTTTGAGAAGACATTGACGTTGGTTCGAGGACAGGTGAGTTATGTCTCATATATTGTTTGAAGATTATCACATTACTATTGCATTCAAGCAGATAACAGTTACAAACTTGTTGTTTTAAAATTGGATAAACGGGATGGTCTTAATTGTGGATCATGTTACCAATGAAATAAAGAACAGAAAATTCCGTTATTTTAAACATTTGTCTTAATATAGCTGAATGACCTTCGGGTTGGCCTAAAGTAGAGTTTCTACTGTATATCATGATTGCTATTCATTGATATTTTGCCATTGAAACTTCTAACCTCTTTTGAACTAGTTCTATGTGCAATCTGCAAATTTGCGATCATATTTCTCGTTGTTGTTTTTACATACAACTTGTATTACAATATTATAGAAATATAAAACTGTATGTGAAACTGAATTATTGTTTAGTTAGATAAAAAATCCAAATAAAGCAATGAAAATTAGAAATCATGCTTACTTTATATACAAATAATAGTTATCAGTTTTGGATAACACCGGTTATTTATAGTCTTTCATAACATAATGTGTTTCAAGTTGTAGTATTAAAGGAGCTCCACCGAGGTCAAAAAGTCTTAATACATCTGGAAATATATGAAAAAGATACTTGGAGTTAAAATAAAAATCATTTTTTGCATGATTGTAGCCTTGTTTGAGTGATAAATTGTTGCAACGCTTTTCAATGTTTGGTCATTTTTCACAATATGAATGATCATGCTAGGAAAACTGGATGAGGGAATGATCTGAAATTTTGTGCGCAAGTTGTTAGTCCAGACCTTCAATAAATGGCATAGAAGTCTCGAAAAAAAGTTCCCATCCCTTCTTGTTAAAATACCTCAGTGGAGACCCTTTAAGTAACAGATTTCTTCGCAAAATCATATTCCCAAAAAGTCAAAAGTTGACCACTTTTATGTTATAGAATTTTCACAGTCATGGACAGAGCAGATTTACAGAAGAACAAAAACACGAGCAAGAAGTTAGTATCATAATTCTGTTTATAATACACAGTTTATATTTATACATATGAAACAATACAGTTGCATTGAAAGGTTAAGACGTTTTATGTCCGTTGTATTCGTATATATGGAACGCTATCATTGTTAATTAAAACAAGTTCAATACCAAACTTTTGAAAGTTGTGAAGTACGAGTTGTTTAAAGCATCATAGAAAACACAGTAGATAGTGTGTCTTTCGTTTAAAGACACAAAAAACGCATATGACCCGTGTCATGACAAAACCAACATAATGGGTTTGCGACCAGCATGGATCCAGACCAGCCTGCGCATCCGCGCAGTCTGATCAGGATCCATGCTGTTCGCTTACAAACTCTATAACAAGTAGAGAAACCGATAGCGAACAGCATGGATCCTGATCAGACTGCGCGGATGCGCAGGCTGGTCTGGATCCATGCTGGTCGTAAATGCATTATATATGTTTGTTTTGTCATGAAGCGGCTCATATTATTTCCCTTTTGTCGATTAGCAAAATGTGAAAAAGTCGACTGTAATGTGATAACAAGAACGTGACAGCTATTTGTACTAAAAAAAGACCTAATCATTTTTTTCAGATTAATGTTTCTAAAGCTGAAAAATATAAAGTTGATTCAAAAGAAGACTCGGACGGTAACCAAGGAGAGTCAAAAAGGCGTAAGTGATATCCCTATTCACTATAGCAATGATAGTATTGTAAATGTTTATATAACACAATGTATATCATTTATAACACAACTTTTCAACCTGTTACATTTAAACAAGTTTGTGTTGGAATGAAAACATTAAAGACAACAGTTAAAAATGTCATGTACTGAGAAAGTAGAAAAAGAAACATGCCAGTACTATGGAGATAGTTTTGTGTAACGAGTTTTTATTGTTTTGAAATCAATACTGTCCATTCGAATTTTAAGTTGTTTATTTAAGAAATAATATATCAAAAACAGTGATTTTATCGCTCAATAACATCACTGTTTGGAGTTCGGATGCGAGGAATTATATCACGAGGGCGTAGCCCGAGTGATATAATGATGCGCATCCGAACGACAATACAGTGATGTTATCAAGCAATATTAAAATCACCGATTTGGATATATTATTTCGATTCTAACACGACATCAACAATAAATGCTGCCGTACCTAATAGTAAGATAAATTGTGCCTGATTTGTTTCCGTACTTATTTTCAGCGCGTCGGATTTTTAAAGGTTACGTCACGTGTATAATGATTACGTCATATGTCTAAATATAGAACGTCAAACTGTGATTTTGTTGCATAATAACACACACTTTCGGTTCTTCTTTGTTCAATAGGGAAAATGCGGTTCGTGTTAGAATTTTTCACAAATACACAAACTGACTGCACCCACTAAAGAGCCTAATCAAACATCACGAATTCAATTATACAACATATTTCAACAGTATTAGGAGGAGCAATTTATATGCCTTCGAAGGGCGGCATATAATGATCGCACTGTCCGTCCGTCCTTACGTCTGTCCGGTAATCTTGTCCGCGCTTCATCTCCAAAACCGCTGGGTGAAATTCAGTGAATCTTCACAGGCGTGATCAGTACCATCGCATATCGCCAGTACGTTCCGCTAGCGACAGCACGACAAAGCGTTAAACGGCGCGTTGTCTGACTTTCGTCTTGTCGTCCTGTCGCTAACGATGTCGCTAACGATGTACGCAAAACAGCGTGTTGTCGCGATGTCACATTGTTGCTCGGCTCAAATCGAAGGATTGGCTTATAAGCCAAGCGACAGGGCGACATTGCGCTGCAGGACAAAGCGCCGTTTTGCGTGGTCCGCTAGCGACAGGAGGACAAGATGACAGTGCGACAACGCGCCGTTTGGCGCGTTTCGTGAGCGACAAGACGACATGACGTAAAGGCGATGACGATATAGGTTGTGTTTTTGCTAACGCAACGCGCAAAGTGTACCACATCAGCCACCATAGTCGTGAAATAGTATTGAAACATATGGTTTATTTGTAGCTACAACATCTTTTCATTTTTTTCCAGCCACGTCGACAGTTGCAGTGATGGTTTTAATGGGAGACGCCGTCCATAACTTCGCCGATGGCGTTGCTATTGGCGCCGCGTTCTCGTCAAGTTTGGTCCTTGGCTTGTCCACAACTATTGCAGTGTTCTGTCATGAACTTCCACATGAGTTAGGTAACCATTTACCAATCATTATAATTACATCATGAATATATCCAAATTCGTACCATAATATGAGGCAACACATTATTAGAATGCTTATTAATACAAAAATATGGATAGCTATTGAATTCACACAGGTGTCGGCACATGACTCTGTCATGACAAAAATATACATCCACATAGTCAAGTTGTAAGGAAGGGATATATTTGAATCAGCTTTTCAGCCTGGCCGTTTACCTTTGTCTCCGGAACATCACTGAAATAAAAAAAACTATCGGATCCAATTGAAATTTCATAGATTTAATTAAAAAAAAGGTTTGATTATTAATTATTTGTTTCCTAATTTTGGATTAATTGTTCTTGCAATTTTTGTCCTAAAAGGGACGTCAAAAATAATCAAAATATTTTGATGTCCAAAGCTAAACTTGAGATATTTTTTGTTCGGAATCAAAATCTCGTGGAGGGGAGATATTACTCCAACATAAAATAGCACAATATCTCATTTCTTAGTGCAATTAGTTGGAATACACTCACACAGAATTGTTATCGGCTAGAAACTTCAAACACGATGAGTACAGTCATCTCGTTGAGGAAAATTGGAATTTTGAAGAACAATAACTCGTTTTTACATAACTCAAGAGTTATTGCCTTTATCATATTTCAGACTTAATTATGTATACAGTATTAGAGCTGTCTACTTTTGAAACTTAAACATGAAACATGTATAGATCTTATAAAATAAAGGTGTAGTACGCAGGAAACATATTTTTTCGTAAATTTGGTATTATTTCCCACTGGAATTTTATGCCCTTCTTTAAACGGTGAAGTATACTGAGATTGGATCTGTCCGATTGTAATTACCTTTTCCTTGTCCAATCATTTAATTGACAATTAATAAGCCAAGGTGTATGCAACTTGATTGGAACATTGCCCAATCAATTTTGGGGCCATTTGGTCAAATTATGGTCACCTTAGCCTTCACCATTAAACGTTTGTCCGACCAATAAAGCTAGGAAACTCTTTTGCCAATATATTTGGTGTGGAGACTAGTCATGACAAGTTGATTACCCCTATTGCTTTTAAAGTCAGAAGTCAAAGGTAAATGCCACCAGGCAAATGACCACTTAAAACGTATGCGATTAATAATTAGGAAATACTTTCGCCTGCAATTCACAGGTTTTCTGTTGAGGTTGGTCATGACTAGTAGTTTATCCCTTTTGATATTATCAGGTCAGAGTCACAGTGGCCTTGACCAATGAAAGCTTGTCCGACCAACAACTTGCTATGTCCTAGGATGTAGTGTGGATGTAGATTGTGGCGAGTAGAGTTCTACTCATTTTGAGATCAAAGGTCAAGGTCACAGTGTCATTATGTGTAAACTACTTGAACTACCAATCACTTTAGTAGGATTAAAGCTAAGTTTTTTTTATACATTACCCTTGTCCATTTGATGCCCGATTTCGACATTGAAGTCATTGGCACTCTGTGTAAATTCATTGTCTTTCAATCAATTTGTTAGGACATAGCATTTGGCCAGCAGGAAACCCCTATTGATTTTCAGGTCATTTGGTCAATGTCAGAGTGGAGAAGAAATACTTATTTAATCAAAAACAAAGAGTTTCTTAGCCATAGATTTGTGAACTGCATGAGCTATAACACATTTATAAAATATGTATAAATATGTAACTTTGCCACTGCCACGAAGTTGGGGGCACAAAGTGTCCTAAGGACACACTTGGTTGATAAATTCTACTGAGAAGAAATGCCGTCTCAAAGAGCCAGTATTGTTTTGCATATTTGTTCATTGTAATTTTAAATTTTATGGTGTGTTTTATGCTCCCCGAAGGGAGAGCATAAAGTCGCCGCCTTGTCCGTCTGTTCGTCTGTTGTCTTCTCCAGAGCATAACTTGAAAACCCTTGGAGATAATTTGTTTAAACTTCGCACAGTGGTAGAGAACATTGAGGCGGAGTTAAGTGTCAAAGAACCATAACTCTATTTTGGCCCGTTTTTAAATTATGTCCCCTTTTAGAAAAATCTTGTTCGTGACATACATGTAGCTCTAAAACTATAAAAGCTTTCAACATTTTGTAGGTAGATAGATCTCAATGGGAAAATGTGCAATGCACAAGAACCGAACTCTGCTTTGTCTAATTTTGGAATTATTGCACTTTGAACTTGGTCCAGGAACATAACTCTGAAACTGCAAGAGGTGTTCATTCCTGTGTCCAAAACCTATTCGTGGAGCATGAGCCGCTTCTAACCGGCCTTTCTTGTTTGCCCAGCGCATAAAACGATATGATGTATCAACTGCTACTGGCAAAACGGCATTCTAAATTTTAACATGTATGTGTGTGAACTTGGTGAAGTAATGGATTATATAGAGGATATTTGTTTGTTGTGTAAGATGAAATTTTATTTCAATGAGTGAGTTTTAAAAACAGTTTTCTCAAGAGTGGCGTAGCCACAAGTGAGAATACTGTTTTTAAAGTTCACGAGATGAAATAAAATTACATCTTACACAACAAACAAACAAATTTTCTTTTTATTTTATGCTTAAAAACAAGTTAAAACGAAATTTCCTTAATGTTTACGTTAATATTAAAATCTGTTTTCCCCATTTAGAGCCTCAAAAAAGTCGAATTTCTCATTAAATACAAGAAGTCATGGGCTGAAAAATAAGTTCCACAATCAACTTTAAATGGTGGCGATAGTATTCATTTTATTAAAAAAATATGTCTGATCGCTTGTTTAAATAATAAAAAGCAAACAATTCTAGTAGGAGAAAAAGTCCAACCATCCATCCATATTTCTGTTACTGACTGCGGATTTATATTAGACCTGGCTATGTTAAATGTAAGCGGCCGCCATTTTTAAAGTTGTGTATTTCACTGGATGAAAATAATTGTGTTTGATTCAGAGGAATATCATTTGGATTTGTTAGTCATACACCTTTTTAAAAGAAAGAAAACTTATTTGAGGATTGTAACAGACAATAAATAAGTGTTGACAGATGTGTAAACATTCAAAAAAGTGGATAGGAAATTGGAGAACTCGGAAGCCTTACGAACGCTGGGTTGTTTACACATTCTTCGACTGAAAGCTGCCAATGCTTTTCAAGTTTTCATAAAGCATACGGCAGTTATTGCTCGTAGGATACTTAAATATTCCCAAATGTCATCAAGAGCAGTTTTGCATGTGGAAGGAATGTATTTTTCAGACTGTAAAAATGAAACAAAAAAATTTAGAGACGAAATTTGGTGATTGGTAACTTGAATGAATAGAAGTAACTTACTGTAAGTTTTCTTCTTTTTATTACTTGTGACATATAAGTTATTTATCAATTTCAGCTTTGCTTTTCTTTAAACAGCCTGACATTGTCGGAATAGTCAGCAAAAATAAAATTGAGGTGTCACATGGGGAAAATCTTAAAAAAGTAGTTTCGTCATTGAAAAGTGTGAAATTATATTTTGATAATTTTCACTGTGAAATTATCAAATATAATTTTCACGGTTAAATCAGTAATCCACTGAAAAGCATAAAATAAAAATGCTGATTTTTTTTCAGGGGATTTTGCAATTTTAATTGCGAGTGGAGTATCGTTTGTTCGTGCACTATTGCTGAATGTTCTTGTTTCCCTTACGGCTTTGATTGGGTTGTACGTGGGTTTGGCTATTTCCGATGACGAAATAGTAAAACAGTGGATCGTTGCCGTCGCAGCGGGATTATTCATATACATTTCACTTGTGGATATGGTAATACTTCTACTGTATTTCATAATAATTTCCCCGTATTTTTTTTATAGAATATAAAAGAATGTTATCTATATTCTATAATAGAACGTGTCATATAGTTCAGATAATACACGGAGATATTTACATTTCGGTAATAAATAATTCTGGTTTAAGCAGATAATTTGTTTAATTTACTTCTTTTCTTGTAAAGAAATGCAGAAAACTTACAAAGTTACATTTACATGGACATTGTGTATCTGTCACTTATTTCATGCATTCAGGGGATAAATTACACTACTTTTATTTGCAGATGCCGCAGTTGTTACAGAGATCCAAACACGAAAGAAGAGATTTTTTTCTAAACAATGTCGGAATACTGTTAGGTGCCGGAGCCATGCTTCTTCTTGCAGTATTTGAAGAAAAGATCAAAGTTTCATTGTGAACATTTCTATTTTATTTTACATAATACTTTATGTGATATTAGTGAACACTTTTTAGTTTGATCTGTAATCTTACATGATACATTAAGTTATCAAGAGCTATTTGCCAAAGACACTGTACATCGAAAAAATATACGCAAGAATAACCCCATGCTTCATACATATGCGTTATAGAGGTCTTACTAATGAATGACATGTCTACTATATTTTACACGCATTTTCATAAACTTCACAATATACCGGTGTTTATAGATTTAAAGTATATGATAGATCTAACAATTAATTATGTCTATGAAATTAATATGTTCATCTTCATTTTCTTGTATCAGTATGGTATCATTATGTACAGTAAGGAGAACAATTATAATTGATATTCGTACTCTATATCATTCCATTTACAAAACATATAATGTAATAACTAACACATATTTGTTATTTACCATATGTTGTAATCTACCATACTGCACGAAATTATATTTCTTGTTCTTTTGTGTGTTGGATATCATGTCGAAATATTTTTCCTGCTTAATAGAACCTTTTAATCATCATTAAATAAATACGGACTAGAACCTTTTCTTCTTTTTATTATACCAAGCAAGTTAAACTCTGGTTATCAAATTGAAAGGCGAACTAACGGCTTGGCGGGCGTGAACAAGTCTGTCTCTTATTACTTCATTTTTCAAGGGGTGTAAACCACATTTTATAGAAATATTATTGCTTTTCAGTGATCTGGAAAAACTTGTACGATAATGTGTATCCATCATTTGATAGAATTATGGCCTTTTTTGTATTTTCTGATCGCAAGATCAGTAAATACATAGCTAACATCCACGGTCTAACACAAAATTTCCTAACAGATCAAACAACGCAAAGTAGTTCTCACTCAAAACTGCTTAAAACCAGCAATTTAAAAGAAAGAATGATTTTTTAATGTAGGCATTTAACGAATTACAGTGCATTAAAAGTTTAGATTAGTCAATAGAAATATGAGGTTACAATCACAAATGTCGCGGATGAATATCTTTTTTACCCAATGAAAAATGTTCGGCTATTTCCGTAAAGCTTCGGATTATGGATTCAATGAAAATGCTATTTTTAGCTATGTCGATTACCGAATACTCCAGAGCGTAGTACACAAATAAATCTGACTGTCGAGTAGTGGAATATATACATGTCGGACTGTTTTGGCGAGAAGATTTTCGCTAAATTATTTTCATCAGTGAACAAAATACCTCGAAAATAATAAGGTTTACAAACACGAAATGGAAATTACAATGTATCCCGAAACAACCAATTTTCAATCACAACCTAAACTCAAACACATTCTTGATTCCGTGATGCTGATGCCATGTCTGACTAAAGTACATAAAGCCACTTGTCGTATTAACTTCAACACTTGCAGGAATGCCATACTTGATTAATTGTCAGATGTTATCAGAAAAACAATAAGAAATTGTTTGTTTTAAGCAGGGTCAAATTTCTATTTGAAAGACCCTGTTTTAAGTGACACAATATAAATTGCCCAACTTAAACTATATCAAAATAGTCACTTGTTTAACATAGTGATAACAAAATTTCCAAGCAAATTAGTATTGGGTTATACAGGGTTTTACCATTTACCTCAGTTTTAGGTGTATTTAAAACATTTATTTATATGATGTACCACTAAATATTCATCAGACTTTACAGAGGGGTCCTTATTAATAAAATCTTAAATTTTAATCAAGATTTTTTAAGTGATGATTGTTAAATAAATCTGTTGTATGCGATACCATCTGGCAGATCTAGACAAGTTTCCATATTTAGTAATAATATAAAAATGGGTAACGTAAAATGGCTGTAAAGATTGAATGCATTTATCATTTAGCACTCGAAATAGCGTACTAAAAAGTGACACCTTTAACTGCCCTTTATATACATATTAACAGTAGTCATACCAATGCATTGTATGTTATAACATTAAGTGTAAGTTTTTTTAAAATCTTGAAAAAAACTGTTGAAAATTGTTGAATGGACTGTTGTGAAATTTTCTACAATTCTTAATAGCCCTGATTTATCTTGAACAAATTCGTTAGTGGTAATAACCCTGGTGTTTGAATTTAGGTTGAAATATTCCTGGGAGTGACCCGAGTGGGTTCATATCATTTTTTTTAAAGAAATGTCAAGACATATTGAAAATGTACCAACCTTAAAATGAATAAATAGTGATAGATGCATTAATATCTTAAATAGATTTAAAGTATAATTTCCCCTTCAATTTCTTATTGACTAAAAACAACTTAACTGATTGAATATTGGTTGTTCCGGGATATTTGTTTTTATTCAAGCTGCATACGCATTACTTCACCGTGGTGCAGAGGTAGCGCGCTCGTTTAGGGTGTGAGAGGCCTAAGGTTCTAATCCTAGTCGAGGCAACTTTTTTTTGAAGTGTCTTTTTTAAGGAAGTAGCCACGATATGCAAGGATAAAGTGTGGCTGTCATAAAAAATGAAAAATGATTTTTTGATGCAACTCATGCAAACTTCCATATGATCAATCTCAAACTGTTATAGAAAAAAATCTAAACGCAGTCGCTGCGTAAGATGAAATATAGTATATAAAAATAAACTTATACAGGAAAATACATACAGATAGTCAGTATGATTTAGATTGCAAAGATCAGAAAATACCACAGAGCGTGCAGCCCTTTGATTTATATAGTTAAGATGTATAAAAATGTATATTCAGGGAAACATAATTGTGCGGAACTGAAACTGACATTGACTCATAAATGACCTGTTTTATTTTTCTTTTGCTAAAATTCTATTTAGGCTTCGCTTCACCCCTACACACAACAAGCTTTCGGACCAGACTTTGAAGAAGACAAACAATTAATATTTGAGTCGTGTCACGACAAAACCAACATAATGTGTTTGCGACCAGCATGGATCCAGACCAGCCTGCGCATCCGCGCAGTCTGATCAGGATCCATGTTGTTCGCTATCAGTTTCTCTACTTGTAATAGGGTTTGTAAGCGAACAGCATGGATCCTGATCAGACTGCGCAGATGTCTGGATCTATGCTGGTCGCAAACCCATTATGTTGGTTTTGTCATGACACGGCTCATTTGAACTTGACAAATGAATGACATTGATCACGAAGGTCAATTTTGAATTTTGATTGTTTTGTATTTTGTAAATGGCTCTGACTTCATTATAAAGGAACAATTCCAAAATTTTCATAAAAAATCTACATAAAACTAAAGGTAAACTTTAATATTTACTTTAAGGATTTAATATTTACTGCCACCAGTCATATAAATTATTAGAAGAATTTTCTCATTTCTTCATAAAAATGTATCAGTTATGTCAAAATGTTCCTTGATAAAGCATGCCTAAAATTTAGCTGATTGTTAGATACTATAGACCATGTCATACTAGAAATAAATGATATGACAAGTGCTTGCAAAAAGTATTAGTTTTGATTTAAATATTCATTGGCGGTGAAGGGCCGGGTGCACACAAGTTTTTGTGTTCGATGTGGAACAGATAAGATCGAATCAATATATTAGAAAACGGGATCGACACCTTTATTATCATTTAATGTAATCAGCGGATCACATCTTTGGAAAATCGAAATATTTGCTTACGCGGGATCAGTTATTGAAAATCTAGCCAAGTGCATCATAAAGTTATATCTAATTTAATCATGCGTTCGTTTCTATTCTATGATTTTGCAAATTTCAAATTGATTGCGATTTGTATTACTTTAAAAACATCTGAATGTCCCAGATAAAGTATTTATAGTAGTATTAAAAGAACAGGTAATAAGTGAAATGATTGTTCTGAGACCCTATTAGATAATGAATTAAATGAATAAAGTAAATAAACAAATAAAAAAATTTGAATACCTCCTGGAAAGAAACAGCTTAATGCACGAAGTTAAACCGAGCGTTTTAGATAGATTTAATTATGAGTTAATAAATACAGCAATTAAGTTAAAATGAATTGGTCTTTAATGGACCACCAAAGCGCAAAAGAATTAAACTTAAAAGTTGCTGGCATGTGTTAGATACATGCTGGGATATTTACATGTATTTCTATAGCCGATTATAAAATGTTCTAAATTCTGGAAACAAAGTGTTACTATTCTTCATATAAATGATCATTCTACATCACTTACAACTTTATTGACATTTGTTTTTTTTCAAGCAACATTGCATTTAAATATCAACTACAACTACAAATATTTTATTGCATTAAAACAACATATCAAAGCATATCAAAAAGATACATTGCTATTGCTAATATCAATATTTTGAATAAATTGCACTCAAAATTATTAACGACAATAATAAAATAATCATTCAATTAGAAATTTGATAATTCGTGTAAATGTTTCGAATTTGATCAACTCATTAATAATTCATGATTTCTGCCCAGAGCATAATCAAATTAATGTGCAGTCACTGGGCACATATTAGACATGCGAACATTTTGCAGTGACGCGGAGAGCGGTATTTTACTTTCATCCAAACGTGAAAAAATATTTCATGATTAAAGAAAAATAAAAAAATAACAATCAGGCACGTGTATAAGTGACTATAAGAGAATATCTAAAATGCAGCAGGTTTTAAGAATTGTTTTAATGACTTTGTTTGTGTCCGTTCATAACACGGAGCATTCATTTACCGCGGAGTTTACGATGTCAAATATTTGCAGTGGGTCAGCTACAGGAAGTCAGGAAAGTGTTCACAGACATGTAACAAGCAAATTTATATGTGGCAATTTATGTGCACGGGCAGGGAAATGTGTTTCATTCTCATATCTGAGCGAGAATTACACGTGCATTCTGAACAGTGAACATATTCAACATACAACTGACACTGCCACGTGTGGAACTAATATTCTCTATGGGAGTAAAGTGAGTAAACACATCATACGCTTTTGTGAAACTTTATTAAAATAAAAAATAATCTTTGTTACTTGTATACTTTTTTAGTAGGCTGTAGGGACTCAAATTTATAAGTGGACTTGGATGCCCCTCCATTTTTGCTTTTTCTGGAAAATTAGGACTCATATGCCCTCTCCGTTCTACATGTACATGTATTGGGGATCAGATCCCCTCAATTTCCGTTTTCAGAAGAGGACGACTTAGATGTATGTATTTGGGTGTAAAATCAGATCCCCTCAATTTCCGTTTTCAGAATAGGATTAGGAAAAGCCTCTTCGTTTTACATGTATTCGAAGAAAACTCGGATGCCCCATCATTTATACTTTACTAGAAGAGAAGGAATTAGTGGACCTCCGTTCTGAAAGTCTAATTTAGTTTTAAAAAGGGACTCGGAAACCTATCCATTTCTGAATTTATACAGTAGTAGTAAGCTAGGATGTCCCACCATTTTTGCTTCTGTTGTTCGAAAGAATTATGATATAAACGTTTTTTCTGCAGTTGGTCAGAAACAAAATAATTCCCTTCGTCGGAAGGGCGTATAGTAAATTCAGCAAATGGTTTCACACATACAAAACAACAAATATCAGATGCAGTGTTATTAAAAAAATATTGGTAAATAAACACGACTGAGTGGGGCATAGTAAGTAAGTAGTAAAAACAATTGCTGATCTTTTTTTTGCGTCAAATATTTCTTTTACCATATTAAAAGCTTACAAATAGCGAATAATACATATTTCGTAATCTAACTTTGATATTTGATTCATGTATACACATTTTGATATAGGTTCAGTAAAAGACATAAAATTTGGTCGTTATCTCTTAGGATACCAAATTTTACATGATGACGGTTATTTTCCGGATGCCAAAGTAACTGAATTATTGTGAATCACCAGATTTCTGTCTTTATGCCGCGAGTATTTTCCACTTAGGTAAAACACCAAATTATAAATCATAATGGTTGTGCTGTTGTTTTTACTGCGTTTGGTTGCATATATCCTTTCATGAGTCGCGAAGAATATATAACGAATATATAACGATTTGGCCAACTAACAACGACTTGGCAACGACTTTGCCCACTGACAACGGCTTGGCCCTATCCCAGCAGGCACATCAACGTTGTTTCAACGTTGAATTATGGTCAGATTTCAACGTTGAAATAAGGTTGGATTTATATTCGGATTTGAAAGTTGAAACAACGTTGAAATTTCAACGTTGATACAACGTTGCAGCTTCAACGTTGGCACAACGTTGAAGTTTCAATGTCATTTCAACGTTGAAAACCCACCACATACTTTAATTTTGGATATAAAGCAAAGTAACCATGTTTAACAAAAATATCAAGACAATATTAAATACTTCAGATATTTTATTTCAAAAATACAGTTCAAGTGCAGCTTAAATTCACTTTAATAGTTTTAACAATTAAGCTACAATCTGTTCCAATCTTTCTTCCTAGATCTTTCTGGGTATGTCAAGTGTTTGAGTACTTCTTCTGGCTGTCTCATACTGCTTCTGCAAATAAAAATAAGAAGTTTGTAGTTAAAAGTGACTTGGTCAATCTCAAATTATACATATAAATTACTCAACTTAGTGATTTGTTTTTATCTTAAAATGCTTTTCTCTAAGATTTACATCATAAAAACAGCATAGAAATTGAAACGTAGCTAAGTTTGATATTGACAGCAAATACTGTATATAAGAAACAAAATCTTTTTAAAAGAGCTTATTTAAAGTCTCAACCTATGAATTGGTAAGAAAAACTGCTCCCACGCAGTTTCTTGCAGCATATCCCAAGAATTACTATCTGAGGCTCCTAAGCTAAGACGCTTTTATGCAGTCATAGAAATCAAAACATGTAAATTTTATATGAATAATGTTCAGGAATATTCCGAAAAAAAATCAATTTTGAACAAGATAAATACTCCAGTAGTTGAAAAATATACTTTGTGTTGTAAAAGAAATTCAAATAATAATAATTAATAAGAATAAATTACAATTTATACCTGACAGCTTTTATGTTGAAATGGTATACAGGCTACAGCTGCAATAACTCTAAAATTTCAGATAGGACCAGGATCTAGAATATACAATAATATATAGTAAAATAGAAAGATTTATTTTCCCCATTAAATTAACGACACTTGAACTTTTAAAAGTTTACGACTCAATTTGTTATTTACTTACTAATAATGTTTTTTTTTCAACTTATTAACACTGTATTCCATAGCTATACTACCAATATAAACTATAGTTATATATAATTGACGAATCGTCTTGGGACGTAAAATTATGTGGGCCGAACTACTTTATAGGTTTTCATTTTTATAATTGAGTTAAATTCTTATTAAGGATAGTAGTACAAGACAATGTTTAATAATATGAAAAATAATTAAGAAAGACAAATCTTTGGTAAATCGAATAAATTGCCAAGGACATCAATAACTTCAATGCTTACAGGACCTACCGAACCCAATCATTCAAATTAAGGTCGCGAAATACGTGTCAAAATGACTCAATCATACGTGTTTTCATCTCTCATTTATTTCATAAAGTAAATTCAAAGTAGAATTTTAAGAATAAATAATAATATTTAGAAAATAATTAGCTAACTAAAGTAAAACATTACGCGTATATCCTTCGAATCCAAATAAATTCGCCAAATGCGTGTTCGTTTTCCAAAATTTTCAAAAGCGCCACCATTGGCACACGATAATCATAGACAATACAAACAATATCATAGAAAATCAACAAATGTACTTCCCTGACCTACAGCGGGTTTGACTCATTCAAGTTATTAATTATATTATTCATAAGAACTAAAAAATTAAAAAACAAATAACAAAACATATTAACCAATATTTATAAAGCGTTAAAGAAGTGGAAAAATTATTTCCAACTTTATTTGTTTAAGTTCTACTTGAATCTAACGGAAATGATTGTTGCGCAAACTTTCCTGACAAAAATCAACGTTACAGGAGGTAATTCTAATAAGGGAATATAACACAAAATTAGTGGTCTAAAGTGTTTATAATGATTAAACTAAACTGTAAAACTCGCCCATCAAAACGTTGAAATCAACGTTTGTATATAACATTGGCATATATCCGTATGGTCGTCCATAGTTGAATATTGGTTGAACAACGTCACGACCATATTTCAACGTTGTTTCAACGTTGAAACAACGTCGAGTGCCTGATGACAACGATTTGGCCCATTGACAACGACTTACTGTCAACGACTTGGCTCACTGGCAACGACTTGGCCCACTGGCAACGACTTAGTCCACTGACAACGACTTAGACTTGGCCCACTCCCACTAGAAACTGGCAACGACTCACCCCACTGCTTGTCTGAGTTGTCTTACTTTTATATCAAGCATCTTTTTATTTCATTTCAAACACATATATGCTTACTGAGGTTTATTTAACGTGTATTAACTATAGTCGTTATATTTCTGGATAAATTGCATTTCGTTTTGATTGAAAGAACAATTTCACTGTCCTATCAGAATTACTAGAAATTTAAAAACCAACACCAATACAATCTTAATGCCCTCCAAGATAATTTTTATTTGTTTGGGTCGTCAGACCAAACAAATAATGGTAGCGAAATTTCAGACTCTAATGCTGTTAATTGCAAGTGCCGAAAGTTGGTCCGCTTTTTTTTTGAAGAGCGTTACTTCCTTTATATGTAACACTTAGGGCCGAAAAATTTAGGGGAGATCACTGCGTAAATTAGGGTCATATGACAGCCGGATTAATTTTCAAGGGCAAAATAATTCCCGAAATGGTGAAGATTTCTAATATTGTTTTTAATTCTTTAAAATATACATGCTTACAGTAAGCGCCATGATTATTTACACAAGTGTTAAAAAAAACAGTTAGCGTCGTTACAAACCCTAAATAGAATAATATGGTTTTCTTCAGGCCATTCTTATATAAAGTCACCGTGGTTCAAATTGTTTAAGTCAAATAAACGTTTGATCGAATATCAGTGTAGCAATTAGTCTTATAAAGCCAATCTACTACAATTAAAACGCTGGAAAGCATTGGTGGCACTATACAAAAACAAATTGTTGTATAATCTAAAAAACCTTCCCCTTTTTTTAAATTTCTGAGACCCAAAAAAATTTTCAGGGGCCTTCCCTTTTGTTTTGATTGTACATTGTAGTTCGCTATTTCATTTGTACCTTAAGGGTTTTAATTTAGTAAAGGAGGTTCCGAATTCCTCTCCGTGTTGTTTATTCAGAGGAGGATTCGAATGTCCCTTCATTTCTGAAGAATCGGATGCCCCATCCATTTTTGTTTTCCGCTATCATACTAATTTATATATAAATAATGATCAAATATCAATAGATTTAGTTTCTATGTTTGCAGGTGATAAAAAGTATATGCACAGAACCAGTAAACAACATGAGATTGTGCAATGGCTCAGGATATGGGGAAGTTAGCAGTAATAAGGGGCGAATCGAAGTTTTCTACGATGGACAATGGTGGGGTATTTGCGACGATCAATGGCAATCTTATTTAAATGGAGATGTGAATGCTAACGTTGTATGTACAACATTAGGATTTGTGTGAGTATAATTATAGAAACGTTATATAATATCAAAAACAATAAAAAAAACTCGAGTTTCATATCAGTGCGAGGGATGGTCCATAAATAGCCGGCATTAAGTCACAGATTCAATATCATTGATTACTCGTCCTAAATAAGAACACTTTATCAATATATTGTATATCCTATTACCAGCATATTCATATTTAACCTTCGACTTTATAATTTCAATTCATTTTATGATTTAGTTTTATTTTGTTTTCATTCAAATTTATAACCTAAAAATCATCATGATTTAAGAATTTGTTAAAGAAAAAAAAACAATCAATCAAACAAACAAACAGAAACATTTAAATAAAGTTTGAAGAGAAAAGTTTTGACAATTTCTGAGAACAACTTAAAACTTAATGAACAAGGTTAGAAATGACTGAAACCGATTAACTTTGCATGCAAAGCTGATGTCTTGACCTGTATGCTTTAATAAGACTAACAATTTAAAAAAAGTTAAACATTAATCTAAACAAACATGATTTGACATTTATTAAACATATCTACATGTCTATCATTTTCTATTTCCGGTGAGACAGAAGGGGGGAATCAGTAATGGATTCAGCGTTTGGTGATGGTTCTTTGTCGTTTCTTATAGATGATGTCGCCTGCGATGGAACGGAAGTGTCTCTTGTAGACTGCGCCCACAATGGGATTGGTGTACATAACTGTAGCCCGAATGAATTTGTCGGTGTCGTCTGTTCATAAGACAATAATATATATAATTATATTAGAATAGCATACAAATAAATCAGCAAGCAGTATTATTTGCCATGTTTCTGCTTACATTTCACAGCTGTATGTTTATATCACTGGTTTATTTTTTCTGTTTTTTTTTGCTTATAAAAATGGTAATAAATGATTTTGTTTTCTGTTTTGTAATGGTAAGTCAAGAATAACACAATCCAGTGTCGTTCCTTAGATTATAATAGGACTAGAGTGGTTGTTAAATTTACATTTTATAATCATTTTCTGCATCTTAAACAACTGACAGCAGTTGAAAAAGTCATGAACACTATATTGTATCATAGTTTGGAGATGCTTCTATTGAAAATATGTCAGAGTTTAATCGTATACCCATAAATGCACAATGCGTTAACTGGAGTGCAGATATAAGTTACCCGCACTCTAGCTGGTTACCCGCACTCTAGCTGGTTACCCACACTGCTAGCTGGTTTACCCGCAACTCTAGCTGCCGCAACTGTTTATTGTGAGGACAGGGAAAGTTTTTTATTTTGCCTATGATGCAAAAGAGAAAAGATCATCAAAACATTCGGCAATCTAATTTATAATCGAGGGCGACGCCCCCCCCCCCCCCCTCATACAAATCACATAGCCTCGTGTTTCGACCATCTCATACAAATCACATAGCCTCGTGTTTCGACACATCATACAGATCACATAGCCTCGTGTTTCAACCATCTCATACAAATCACATAGCCTCGTGTTTCGACCATCTTTGAGTGATTTATTTTCATAACTATCTACATTTTGTTCTGCCATCATTTATATTGTAATGTTGCAAAAGAATTAACTTCAGTATCAAAAATAAGGTCCAGTATCATTTAGTACAATAGCTTATTACTAATAAAGCATAAAACTATCTGACTACCTTGTTATTTTATCATTAAACGGTGGCGTGCAATGTCGAAAGGTAAAAATACGTCTTATTCAAGAGTCGATACATTTAGTATGCCTAATGATCTATATACCAAAAGTGTATGGTAGGGAAGTCGCAAAGCACTGCAAAGCATCGTTGTAATTTCGGGTTGACCGAACCTGTTCATTGGCCCCCACTCAGCATCCACGCTAGCGGCAGGAATTTTATGCCCACCCAGCAATCACACTGGCAGATTGGAACATTTACTTCGATACTTGTATTATGAAAATGTATGTAGAACATTTATGCTATTCTATCAAAAGTTGCAGGCGCAATGACACCAAAAAGAAAACCAAATTAGTAAATGGTAGTATATAATCTATTCATAAAAAAGATCATAAACCCTACAAAATGTCACATTGAACAGCATGTGACTCATAAATGCATAAAACAGACTCGAACATATACCAGCCAAGCTCGAAAACGTGTTCTTGCGTCGACCTGATGGTGTAGGTTCGGGTGGATGGAGGTTGCTTAATCCGTTTTATTCGTAAAACGTCGCCCTCCCCGTATACTTGTATAGGATATCGACCGAGTACGAGGTAAAGATCGATGTACGAGGCCGATATCCAACTTACACACCGTAAAACTATATTGGCTTGAGCAATGGCTGATTCGAAGCATTTGATGAAATGTACAACGATTATTTTTAACACAACGCATAATCAGGCAAGCTTTTATCAACGTTCTGCTTAAATACAATATATATTTTGCATTTAACTATGCTTTTCCCTTTAAAATAATAATAATCAAAAAAGCTAAATGTGCAATTTGTCAATAATAAAGTGAAATGTTCTGTAATGGAAGATATGTTAAAGAATGAATAATTTTGTTGATAGTATTTCGTAGCAGACAATGCAGATTCTATGCCATTTGTCCTAAGACAGTTGCACCCCCTACCCCCACCCCCTCCCCCCGCACGGACGTTTGTCCCCTTATTTTGCTGTTCTGACTTGTCACTTTTCATCTCGTGTATAGATTTTTTATATGGAAATGGAAACATTTTTAGTTCATTTATTTTATGAATGCTATTTTGATTTTCACACATTTGCGCTACAGTTTTTATGTATTTAAGCACATTGAAATAATGGAATATTTTAACATTTTTAAAACAGGGAGGAGGCAAATGCCCGCCCCTTCCAAAGGTATGAGGGAACAAATGACCGCCACTACAAAAAGGAGGGAAACTTCCGAGGGAGCAACTGTCCGAAGGGCAATGTCCGGATACCAAGCAGACCACGAAAGACTTACATATGTATATTGTTGGCAAGTGTGAGATACATGAACCGGAACTATATTTTATATAGCAGATTATAAAGTGTTCTAAAATAAAGTATGATCCTTTATCATAATTTTTTTATACTAAATCACTTATAACTTTATTAACATTTTAAAATCGTATGCTGTGATTTCTGCTATATAGTTGAATTGATATGAACTTGAAGCGTCTATATTTTTATATATTGTGAACTTAATGACAGAAGAACCACTTAGATTACTATTACTTTAAAAAATTGGCGCGATTAAATAAATGTAAATGAATTTGATATGCTATCCATTATTTTTTTCAAAGATTTAATGTAGGGATGCTGGAATAATTGCTTAGTGCATTCAATAAACATTATCTTGTTTAAAAAATGTATCCCGATTTTGTAAGACAGGAACATTATATGACAATCATTTACATTTTATTTCATTTTTTAATTTTTGATTGCATTTTATGTTTTCTTTGTCTGCGCGTTGGCAGGTCTATTTTTTCGAGCGGGTCTGTCTAATTAAGACAGACCTGTGCACGTGCAAAAAGATAGACCTCATAATGGACTTGACTTTTTTACATCCAAGAAATATAGACCTGTCACAAACAATAGAGGATGTGTGTATTGATGGAACACGAAAACATCAGAAAACGCACGAAAATCACGAGATTTTAAACTTGCTCGTCTGTGAAGAATTACATAGGCGTAGACAACTGTTAAAATTACGGGGCGACCTTACCACAGTTTTGAGCATATATCTCGGCGGCCGATTCACCCGCCCGGCTTTCCTGTATAAGTGACTGAATACCAATCCTAAATGATTTCTGTTTCAAGTAGGCGTACAATAAGTATTTATCATTAGTGTAAAATCAATAAATGGAATAATATATTACACGTGCACACCGCTTTATAAAGCATAATCTTCTGTTGGCTATAACAATACCACAAGTCAGAATAAACCCCGGCTTTTTCAGGGGAATAGCTGTATTTTACCTTTAATTTGTCCCGGAAGCGACGGTTTTGATGGAAATGCTAAAAATGAAATATGAAGACGTTTACAATCTGGCTGTCCAATCAAGTCGCCTTTATCATTATTTGAAAAACAGACGTTTAAAATAATTTGTGCACCACGAGTGCTTATTGAAAACCAAGAGCTACGCTCATTTGTTTCAATGAATGGCTAGCCACATTCTCAGAATATTGGCACGTAAAAAACGTGCAAATCCAGTAAATCATTTTCATCACAAGATTGCCCCATGTTTGGACATATTTTAGATTTGGATTTATCTTACATCGACCAGCAATGCTTGTACGTATTATATTTTTATATTTAATTTGATATTCTCGATGTATTGTCTTATTTTTAGATGTACATCTAACTTTCTAACGAACACAGATGTTTTATAGGATTTTTTAATTTTTTTTATAATCAGATAGCCTCGTGTTTCGATGCTCTTGCTCATAGGAACTCTGGAACAGGACCGCATATTGCGGCCAATAAATCCGAATCCGTACCGGCTTTACATATTGTTTGTCTGGCCTTTGAATATATTTTCATATTATGCGAGCGTGTGGTCTTAAATTATCTAATCTCAATTTAATTTAATCTGCTAATTTGAAAATCAGTCAAATTTACGGTATATTGAAAAAAGAAAAGCTTGTCTTTTTTTATAATACCGTAAAATTTGACCAGTTTTAAAAGAGACAGATTGGGTTCAATTGATAACATATTTTTTGAGGCCATATTCTCGGATAATACTAAAAGAAGATATTTAGACGTAGCAGAAACGTTTTTAAAAACCGTTACACGATCGAAAATATGCGCCGCAATCTGCGGTCCCGTTCTCGAGTTCCTATGGCTCTTTCTATTACTTAATCGGACACAATTTATTCTTATTTATTATAAACGTGTTAAAAATGACTGCCATGATTAAACTCGTTCAAAATGCGTCACTGTAATTTGGGTAGGTTTCAAGCTTGGTAGGGTCCACACGCGTGGAATGATGAGTTAAAAATCCATTAAAGTCCTAAACGCTATGCATAGGTCCCTACATGACTCTAATCTTTTAATTTGAATTACTAGTATCGGATTAGTGGATTACAGCAAGAATTTCGCCACAACATATTTCTTAACAAAAGAGCCCATGTCAAAATTTGTGGTTAAATTAATTGTTATTCAACATGTTCAAATAAAAGGTCAGAGTAGGGATCTACTTATCCTTCAAATTCACTTACTTCCGGTTGTAAGCATCCCATATATACTTTTAACGTTTCAAAGCCATGTTTGTCCCTTATATAGAAGAGATAGAGGCATTATGCGTCTTTAAAGGTTGTACATATACCAGAATCCTCATCAGTTCATCAACGATCAATGTCAAGCCGGTTGCGAGGATTTTTAACTCGTAAGTAAGCGCCCACGTTAATATGGCAACGCTAAACGTTAAACTTTCAGCAAAAGATATAGGAGTGTAACCGTGACAAGGACATAGACTTAGGGCAGGGGACTTTACCACCAGACCATGGCCACCCGCAGGAAGTGGGCTTTACCGCTTAAAGTCAAAAGCCCCTGCTATTCCCTGAGGGCGGGGCAATAGTTGCAAAAAACAAGTGCATTTAAACACAATTTATAAAATGATGAACTTAGCAGTGTGAATATCATAATGTATATGTGTAGTCTGTGCTTAATTGACCATGGGAATCTCTTGAAGCTCAGATAACGTACCTTTTTACAGTCTGACGTCATATACAAAATATAATTGAGCCACGTCACGACAAAACCATCATAGTGGGTTTGCGACCAGCATGGATCCAGACCAGCCTGCGCTTACGCGCAGCCTGATCAGGATCCATGCTGTTCGCTTACCAACTTTATTATAAGTAGAGAAACTGATAGCGAACAGCATGGATCCTGATCAGACTGCGCGGATTTAATAAAACTATGGAAAGCCTAAGCTGCCATAAATATGTAATTTCAATCTGTGATAAATTTTGAATTTATCTTTATAAACAGTCCATTAAGAAACAGTCGGTTTACTTAAAGATCGTTCGGCACGACATTATTGTTGTGCTTGTGGTAATTTAGTTCTTTTTATTCGGCTATTTTCTAGTTTGGTGTTTCCGGTATTTCTCACTTGAATACTGTTGAGTCTACCTTAGGATGTGCGGCCTGCTTTTTAAATTCGTCTTTTGACTTACAAATCTGAGATTTGCAGGGCACACGCATTTTTTTAACCTGGGGATCTTATGCCGCTTTTCATTGAATGGCACTTACGTGTCACATTGAAGGTTCCATGATAACCGCCGTATGAACACATCTGCGGATGTTTCAAAATTCAAATTATACCAGTTCATGTTAAATGATGAATTCTGCTGAAGCCGGTGCTAGGGGGCGTGGACGGTAGTTTGCACTTGACAGTGCCGTCCATGAACAGGCTCAATCAAACCGAGCCTGCAACATTTTCAATTTTGCCGTGTTGGGCTTTCTCTAGGGATTCTTATTTTTTTCTATTTTACTCGACTGATAGTAAGCTGATTTACAAAGGTAAATGTATTACAGTTTATTGACGCTACTGTAATCCAACTGGAGGAGATTTCAATCACTAAAACAAAATATTTTAGTGAGACTACTTTTGACATATACATGGTATTACCAGACAATATTGTAACTCATTCGAAGTAATCCCCATGCAAACAATACTAGATGAAAATGACCTTCACGGATATCTGGATCAAAGAGCGCGACTTCCAGATCACTCTGTCCTACTTAGCACGTTTTATACAAGTGAGTCAAAGCGGTTAAATTCTAACGATTTACACGGAGGTGAACGTGAAAGACAATCGAAACCTAAATACAAGCTAGACAAAATACCCCATAACTTTATGCAAAGTGAAATATCTCGAATTGCGATAAATGAAATTATTACTGCAATTCAGTCATCCAGAAAATCGCAATCAGAAATCGATGATATTAATTCAAAACTATGCCACACTATTATATCTGAAATGCAAAATATGATACCTACTGTTACAGCTAAAAATAGATCGAAAAGACGCCACAGACACTGTAAACCATATTGGAATGAGGACTTGAGTATATCATGGAAAAATATGTGTGGTAAAGAGAGAGCGTTCTTAAAATGCCACGAACCTAGGTCAGTAAAGACAGCTAAAAGGGCAGATTATATCGCAGCTAGAAATCAGTTTGATAAATTACTACGACAGTGTGAACGCGCACACAGACAATCGTTCGCTGCTGATATTGAAAACATGTCAACGTCTAATCCCAACGAATTTTGGAACAAAATAAACAGTTTTGGTCCTAGAAAAAATAATACGATACCCATGCAAGTACGGGATCAGGATGGAAATATCATATGTGATGAGAAAAGTGTTTTGGAAAGATGGAAAATGGACTTCTCAAACTTGTATAATGGATGTAATAGCGATGAATTTGAACAAGGTCATTATGATCGCACTAAAATGCATAAACATTTAATTGAACTTGACATAGCCGGTCCTCTCTACACATCCAACTCCCAGTTAAACCACAATATCTCAATTGAAGAAATTTCTTCCGTAGTTATGGCTACAAAATCTAAATCAGCCGCAGGCATAGACAATATACCGTACGCTGTACTGAAATTTCCACAAGTCATAAATCACACTGGCCATAGCTTTCGCAGAAGCGGTGGGACTACCGGTGCGGCGATGGAGATTTCGTCGCAGAAGCGGTGGAAAAACATGGCTGTCGGATAGATTTTTGCTGGTGTCGGTAAGTTTATGACTTATTTGTACGTTATGTTTTTATGTTCTACTGATAACACCTAGTGAGACTGGAGCCCACATATGTACTCTTCCAACTTATTACACGCATGGGGTGCAAATCATGACCAGTTATGCAAACACTTCTGTACAGTTTGACGAGGGGACGCCACTTTTGCCTAATTTTGTTTATAACACTACATATGTACTAAAAACTACCCCTAGATACACTGGCATCGCATCGTATGTATGATAATTACACAAAACAACCATATTTTGGAACTTTTTGAAATTGATATTACCATTTTAATAAAAGAATTGACAAAAATTGATTACAACGCAGACGGTGGTGGATTCGATTGCAACGCAGTGCGGTGGGCCCGATATCATTTATATCTTTTTTTTAACGTTAAAGTCACAAACACTTAGGAGTTGAGCTCCAAACACCTAAAAATACAAATGAAATATATATTTGTTAATCCTAACACATATAGTTGTTATATATATCAATGAAAGTAAATATACGCTCTTTTTGCATCATGAACCTTATAAATATGTTTAAATAAAACGATCCCTGTTTTAGATACTAGTTTAACATATTGGGGTGTATGTAAGCTACATTTATCACACACCCGTACCGATTTTGCGACTCCGTTAATATGGTATGGCACGGCCGTGCATATATTTTTGACGTGACGTCATTAGCGTTATGCTAACATAGTGTAAAGACGCGTTAAATGTTAGCTAGCGTTATACTATAGGCGCGTCAATGAAAAATGACTCTTATTTCACTTTAAACGGTCTCTATTTTGGGTATGTGATAAATAGAATATTAAATTCGTGTAAGTTCATTACTGAATTTATTTCACTCATTAAAAAAATTAATATAATTCTCGCCAGAGGCTCGCATAATACAATTTTATTCAACTCGTGCAATAAATCCAGTATTGAACTTACACTTATTCAATAAACTATGTATGGGTTGTTTAAAAATTCATTATAATGTATACATTAATTATAATTTTTTTTTTCTATTTTCAATCTATGCATCATGCACCTTATCAATATGTTTTTATAAAACAATCCCTGTTTTAGATTCTAGTTTAACATATTGGGGTGCATGTTAACTATGAAGTGCTTAAATGGTAATTTTAACTTATAAATTGAATTAAAAAATACTTAAAGTTTGTAGTTTCTTTACAAACTATGCATTCATTTAACTTATAAAATGTCTTGATAAATTGAATCCCAGTTTGGACACTAGTTCAACATATTGAAGTATATGTTAACTATGTATCGCTGAAATGTTAATTATAGCTTTTATTGAATTTAATCTATCAATTTAACAAATCAAAATGTTTTTGTAGTTTAACACACAAGAGTCATCATTAACTATGCATTATTCTAACACGACCCGTATTTTTCCCTATTGAACATAGAAAAACCGAAAGTGTGTGTTATTATGCTATAAAGTCACTGTTTGACGTTCTTTATTTAGATATGTGACGTAATCATTATACACGTGACGTAACCACTAAAAATGTGACGCGCTGAAAATAAGTACGGAAACAAATCAAGCGCAATTTTGCTTAATATCAGGTACAGCAGCATTTATTTGTTGTTATCGTTATATAAATTAAATTATAACATTAAATTATATCAAATTTTTATTTAACGTGTACAAAGCTATAAATAGGCTGCATGTAATATAAAAAATTATAGAATGCATTTTGAAATAAAATATTACAAAATACTTGACAAAAAAAGGGCAGACGAAAATGTTGTTTATTGGCCTATGAGCGAATTGCACATGCACGCGTTCAAATTATCGTATATTTTTGTTTGTTTGTAAATTCTAATTGTAATCTTTAAGTCAGAATTTAAATTGTCGCTCTTTCGTTTTCGTTGCTTTTCACGGTCTGTCGTTCCTCCTTTGGTTGAACAGTTTGGTCAAAGTCAAAGTATTTATTAGCATAAACATATATACATGTTTCTCGCCACACATAATTGGCGGTTATATTAACAAAAGTAATATAGATTCTAATATTGAAAAGTATGAAAATATATAATTCATGTTTCATGTTCATGTTTTAACTAAAGATGGGCAGTTTTAAGTTCACATAAACACATACAATACAAGACATGTCATATTTAACATATCTAATAATATAGAAAAAATATGAAAAATAGTTTAAAGAAATACATATTTTATTATACAACAACACTCCCGTTTCTCTTCTTAAAAGCCAGATAGACAAATTCTGCAAGTTTAATTATAACAGATCTTTTGGTTGTTGACATAAGCTTATTGAATTTATTCATATTAGGCCATGTGTAATAATAATTATCTAAAAGAGTTAAACTTAATTCTCTATAAAAAGGACACATTCTATTTCCGGAGATTTATGGAAACCCCATAATTCAGATCCGTAACATAAAATTGACCAGTAATACCATTGAATTAAAGAGTTTTAATTTATCTTCAATATCTAAATTAACATTATCAAAAAGGGAGTTCAAAGAATAAAGAGCCTTTAAAGCTTGGACAGACAATGATTTTTGAGCTTGATAAAAACTTCCATTAGATGATAGCGTTACTCCTAAATAAGTAAATGTTTTAACTTGTTTTAAAATTTTATTGTCATACTTAAGCGACATATTTGAAGGTCTGTTACCTTGTCTAAAAACCATTACAACTGTTTTATCTGAATTAACTTCAATACCCCATTTCCTACAATAATTATACAATTTATTAAGTAGAATTTGTAAACCTTGTTCAGAGTAAGAAAATAAAGCAGTATCATCTGCGAGCAACAACAAATAAATTTGTAATTCCTCAATGGTAAAAACATCTATACTATCGTCAGCTAAGTGATATTGCATATATCATTTATAAACATAATAAACAACAAGCCCATGTAACTATCAAAAAAGTCAGTTAGTGAGCCATTATTACGTACACATAATTTCACACCCTCATACATGCTTCTTAGAATTTTTAACATTTTACCTGAGAGTTTGGTGGTTTTTGTTGTCCAACTTTGTGTCATCTATTATTATAACGTTTGCTACAATTGTTTTCTATATGAAAGCGTATTTGAAGTTTCTGATTAATCTTTTGATTATACACTGTATCATAATCTATTCTTAGACAATAAAAACGTCTGGCTCTTCCAGACATTATCAATTAAATTTCTATGTTTGTATTTTAACTCTACTGAGGATGACACAAATTAACAAGGAGGAACATGTACCGTGGTAAAAGTAAAACATAAATACATTTCCAAACTTTTCATGAAAATAAACATGAATATTGAGGCGTGCTGCTTTAAAATCCTAATAATTGTATATTTATTAATTCCAGCCTATATACTTATCATATATTTCAATAAAACTTACATATATACGCTATTTTGAAGAAAAAGTAAATATTTATACGTCAAACACAAGATAAAAAATGTGTTAGAAAAAATCGCACATCCTTCAAATCACCTTGCAATTGATTCTATTTCCAATATTTTCGCATTATCCTTTTGTCAACAGGTGACACGAGTCATCTATTAAACATATATTACTGGTACTTATTATATATTTTCATCATATTTTTCTTTTTCAACAATATCAAACTTCATCTTCAATATACAAACGCACTTTGTGAAAAAATTTAAACTATCGCCGTTTTATTTATTCACAAAATATTTCAACAAATTCAAGCGTGGCACTCAGCTCTGTCGTATTTAAATGCGGTGCGCTATGAATGTGAGAGCCCGCATTATCCCGAATGACTCCGATTATAGCAAGGCTGGTTCAAAGCGCATTTATATACAGCATATCTGAGAGTCATTTTGTTTTCAAAAAAGCGTATATTTACTTTCATTGATATATATAATCAACTATATGTGTTAGGATTAACAAATATATATTTCATTTGTATTTTTAGGTGTTTGGAGCTCAACTCCTAAGTGTTTGTGACTTTAACGTTAAAAAAAGACATAAATGATATCGGGCCCACCGCACTGCGTTGCAATCGAATCCACCACCGTCTGCGTTGTAATCAATTTTTGTCAATTCTTTTATTAAAATGGTAATATCAATTTCAAAAAGTTCCAAAATATGGTTGTTTTGTGTAATTATCATACATACGATGCGATGCCAGTGTATCTAGGGGTAGTTTTTAGTACATATGTAGTGTTATAAACAAAATTAGGCAAAAGTGGCGTCCCCTCGTCAAACTGTACAGAAGTGTTTGCAAAACTGGTCATGATTTGCACCCCATGCGTGTAATAAGTTGGAAGAGTACAAATGTGGGCTCCAGTCTCACTAGGTGTTATCAGTAAAACTTAAAAACATAACGTACAAATAAGTCATAAACTTACCGACACCAGCAAAAATATATCCGACAGCCATGTTTTTCCACCGCTTCTGCGACGAAATCTCCATCGCCGCACCGGTAGACCCACCGCTTCTGCGAAAGCTATGGCCAGTGTGTAAATGTGTTACACCAACTGTTTCAGCTAATATTCGATAGTGGTCTGATACCTTGTGAATGGAGAAAGGCCGTTATTTGCCCGATACTTAAAGACGCAAATTCTGATAGCAGCGTTCCATTAAACTACCGTGGCGTTAGTCTTCAAACATGCATAAGTAAACTGTACAGGTCTTTTATAAATCGACGGGTGTCCTCTTATCTAGAAGAAAATGACTGCCTTGCAGAGGAACAGAACGGATTTCGTAAAAGCAGATCGTGCGAAGATCATGTGTATACACTGAACACTATAATTAAAAATAATGAAAACACTTATGCCGCATTCATTGACCTAAAAAAGGCCTTTGACTTTGTAGATAGAGACATGCTTCTGTATAAACTCCTGCGGTCGGGCTTAGACGGAAAAATTTACACTGCAATAAAATCAATGTACGAACAAACAGTTTCATGTGTACGTATCAACAATATAATGACTCAGTGGTTCGACTGTAAAAAAGGCGTGGTTCAGGGAAATTCGCTGTCGCCAACACTTTTTGCCGTCTTCATAAACGATTTAGTAGCAGAAATAAATTCCCTTGATCTTGGTGTTTCAATAGGAGAAACAAAAATCTCACTTCTTCTTTACGCTGATGATATTGTCTTTACGGCACAAAATAGTGACGACTTGCAAACTATGTTAAATACTTTACACTCTTGGTGTAAAAAGTGGAGGGTACTTATCAACTCATCGAAATCTAAATGTATTCATTTTCGTAAAGGTAGACGTACAAGGTCAGATTTTAGTTTCCATATAGGCAATAACACCTTGGAAACTGTTAGTGAATATAAATACCTAGGTGTAATCTTTAGTGAAAATACAGACTATATCGCACACAGTCAAACACTGAGTAAGGCAGCAGGCAGGGCTTTAGGGGGAGTTATTAACAAAATACATTCGAAAGGTATTGGTTTTAAACACAGACACTTGGGGTTTGGAGCTCAAAACGCCTTTTAAATCCAAATAAAATGCATATTTGTCAATCCCAGCACATGTACTGATCATATATATCCAAAAAACTTAATATAAGCCGTTTTGAAAAAATTTCATATTTCAACATCTATAATAATACACAAGATAAAAATGTTCGCCGGAAAAATTCCGCACCCCTACCGTCATAATCACCATGTATTTTATTCCATTTCCAATATTTTCACATAATCCTTTGGTCCATCGACACAGAAGATATAATTCTTCACGATGATGGTCAATTTTTAACTTCAACGGTAATATAAACAACGCAACAGCCGAAATAAACATCAATATTATCGCCGTTTTCCTTCAATGACATTATCTTTCGATAAATTCAAACGTGCCAGTCGGCTATGACCGAAGCAATCCGATTTTGTGGCCCCAGCTTTGCCGTGTGCAAAATGCGCAGCGCTTTTAAGTTTGGGAACCACATAATCGGATAGCTTCGTTCATAGCCGTCTGGTCCATTGAATTTATCGAAAGATTTTGTAGTTGGAAAAAAACGGCGATAAAATTGATGTTTGTTTCGGCTGTTGCGTTGTTTATATTACCGTTGAAGTTAAAAATTGACCATCATCGTGAAGAATTATATCTTCTGTGTCGATGGACCAAAGGATTATGTGAAAATATTGGAACTGGAATAAAATACATGGTGATTATGACGGTAGGGGTGCGGAATTTTTCCGGCGAACATTTTTATCTTGTGTATTATTATAGATGTTGAAATATGAATTTTTTTCAAAACGGCTTATATTAAGTTTTTTGGATATATATGATCAGTACATGTGCTGGGATTGACAAATATGCATTTTATTTGGATTTTAAAGGCGTTTTGAGCTCCAAACCCCAAGTATCTGTGGTTTTAAATCATTCGAAAAATTGTTCTACAATTGTGTGGTGCCAGTGCTAGATTATTGTTCAAGTGTATGGGGATACAAAGAATATCAAACATTAGACAGTATGCAAAATAGAGCTGTAAGATAGTTTTTAGGATTACACAGATTCGCACCCGTAGCGGCCATTACAGGGGATATCGGGTAGTTACCAAGCAAATTCAGAAGGTGGATAAATATGCTACGCTATTGGAATAAATTAATGAACATGGACGACCAAAGACTACCTAAAAAAGTTTTCACTGCAGACTATAATATATGCCAAAGTAATTGGTCTAACGATATTAAACAAATAATGATATCGTTGGGTCTCAGTACCTATTTTACAGAAAAGAGACCAGTTGATTTAAAACTAGCAAATGAAAAAATATTAAGTCTGTTTAACGAACAATGGTATACCTCTGTACAAAATAGCCCAAAACTACGAACATATAAACTATTTAAAACAAATTTTAAAACCGAACAATACATAGTATTAAATTTAGAGAAGAATGAACGCTCGATGTTAGCACAGTTTCGGTGTGGGATTTTACCCTTAAGAGTAGAAACAGGACGTTTTATTGGTGAAAATGTAAACCAGAGAATATGTACATTCTGTGACCAAGAACAAATAGAAAATGAAACTCACTGAAATGCACAAAATATGATAATATAAGACAGCAAGTGTTCGAAGATTTATTGTCAGATCCATCCTATATTAATAAAAATAAAGAAGATAGACTGACCTTTTTAGTAAATGAAAATGCTAGAAAAACAGCAAAATATATTGTGAAAGCTTTTATGTTTAGACGAAGCCTTATATACTCATAGCGATTTGCACAGAACATATATATGTGTATCACTTATATTTAATTCCATCAATTACTCATATATCTAATTGCTTAATTTACTTGATAATTATGAAAGTGAAAATATACTATTCTATGTACATTGTCCATATATTTGAAATTGAACTTGTACTATTATGTTTAATATTTGAGAACTATACATAGATACTGTATTAAATGTCAACAGTGACTAAAAGGCCCATGAGGCCGGGTGTTTTAAATACCTTTATTAAAATATTTGTATATGATTATATTGTAAATAACACATGTCACTTTAATAAACAATTTACTTACTTACTATACGGAAACGTCCTGGTGCCAATTCATAATGTTCTATAAAAAATAAACTCCTACGTAGGAGATAAAAAAAGCCTAATAAGGAGTTTGTAACTCCTACGTAGGACTTTATAACTCCTACGTAGGACTTTATAACTCCTACGTAGGAGATAAAAAAAGCCTAATTAGGAGTTTATAACTCCTACGTAGGACTTTTAAACTCCTACGTAGGACTTTATAACTCTTACGTAGAAGATAAAAAAGCCTAATAAGGAGTTTATAACTCCCACGTAGGACTTTATATATCCTACGTAGGAGATAAAAATCCTAAATAGGTGTTTGTATCTCCTACGTAGGACTTTATGACTTTATAAGAAATGAATACAGAATGCTTTGCAAATCTCAACATTCTGGACCGGTATATCGGCGAAGGTGGTAAGTCCAATGTAGGACTTTGTAACTCCTACGTAGGACTTTATAACTCCTACGTAGGAGTTTAATAGGCTTTTTTATCTCCTATGTAGGAGTTATAAAGTCCTACGTAGGAGTAATAAAGTCCTACGTAGGAGTTATAAAGTCCTACATAGGACTTATAAAGTCCTACGTAGGAGATATATAGAGGATATTTGTTTGTTTAGCATGTAAGATTGAAATATATTTCACTGAGTGAACACCAGATGCAATATTTTCACGAGTGGCGTAGCCACGAGTGAAAATATAATAGCTGGTGTTCACGAATGAAATATATTTCAATCTTATATGTTAAACAAATAAATATTCTTTTTATTTCACGCTTTTTAAGTGATTTTAAGTTTTTATACCCCCGCACAACAAAGTTGTAAGGGGGGTATACTGGAATCAGATTGTCCGTCCGGCCGGCCGGCCGTCTGGCCGTCCGGCGTCCGTCGGTTTTTTCTTGTCCGCCCAATAACTAAAGATTCCTTTGACCCACAGTCTTCATATTTGGCATGGAGATTAGTCGTGATTAGTAGATGACCCCTATTGATTTTGAGGTCACCAGGTCAAAGGTCAAGGTCACAGGGGCTTTGACTTCAAAAAGCTTGTCCGCCCAATAACTTAAGATTCCTTTGACCCACAGTCTTCATATTTGGCATGGAGGTTAGTCATGATAAGTAGATGACCCCTATTGATTTTGAGGTCAAAGGTCAAGGTCACAGGGGCCTTGACTTCAAAAAGCTTGTCCGCCCAATAACTTAAGATTCCTTTGACCCACAGTCTTCATATTTGGCATGGAGGTTAGTCATGATTAGTAGATGACCCCTATTGATTTTGAGGTCACCAGGTCAAAGGTCAAGGTCACAGGGGCCTTGACTTCAAAAAGCTTGTCCGCCCAATAACTTAATGTTCCTATGACCCACAGTCTTCATATTTGGCATGGAGGTTAGTCATGATTAGTTAATGATCCGTATTGATTTTGAGGTCACTGGGTCAAAGGTCAAGGTCACAGGGACCTTCTCAAAATAAAGCTTTTCCCCTCAATTGCTTCAGAATGCCTGTCCAGAGTGTATTGATTTTGACAATTTCACATTTGAAGCATGTAGAATACATAACTTAGCAATGCACTGGCTTAGTAACCTCAGATTTGGCAGGGAGGTTGTCCTTGAGTTCTAAATGGCCACTGTTGATTCTGACAAAGTGGTATGCGGGGGTATTCACGCCATGATAGTGGCAGTTCTAGTTTTTACTGATTTTGCCGCGTAACGTCGTGCATTCTACTTAATGACGCCATCACATCATGACGTCACATCATCAATTTTGAAATATAGTTCTGTTAAACTTTCACTGATTTTGTTGCATTGTTAATATGATGTATGACAATTTCCTCTTTCTTTTTCTAAAGAAGCAATATTTACGTTTGACGGCATTTATTTTTACCTGCTATTCCATTTAGTTATGATATTCTTTTCATCCGCAGTCACATATAGTCCGGCTACAGTGAAATTATATTTTATAAATTTCACTAGTGGTTTATCAGAATATAATCATCTGATATATTACAGTAAAACACTGGAAAGCATGAAATAAAAAGTCCTACATAGGAGTTTAAAAGTCCTACGTAGGACTTATAAACTCCTAATTAGGCTTTCTATCTCCTACGTAGGAGCTATAAAGTCCAACGTAGGAGTTATAAAGTCCTACGTAGGACTTATAAAGTCCTACGTAGGAGATATAAAGTCCTACGTAGGAGTTTCAAAGTCCTACGTAGGAGTTATAAACTCCTAATTAGGCTTTTTTTATCTCCTACGTAGGAGTTATAAAGTCCTACGTACGGCGTAGGAGTTACAAAGTCCTACGTCGGAGTTATAAAGTCCTACATATGAGTTATAAAGTCTTACGTAGGAGTTACAAACTCCTAATTAGGTTTTTTTTTTTTATCTCGTACGTATTTTGTTATAGAACATTATGAATTGGCACCAGGACGCTTCCGTAGACATATTAAGTGACTATCAAAGATCTTTATTATTTCTTTCATTATTATTATCATCATTATTATTATTATTATTATTATTATTATTATTAGCATGATGATGATGTCGATGTAGCACATGAAAAAATAATTTGTTTATCAGCTGAGATTTCCTTACTATATATACTTATATAAAGCCTCGGTCTCACTTACTCCCGGCAGAGCCCAGGACCATCCCGGTAAGTTACCGGGATGATCCGGGACGATCCGGGATGAAATTATTGTTGCGGTCACACTTACCCCGGCAGCACTACGGTAGTTCCCTACTAACCACCCAGGATGCGCTCCGGATCATCCAGGCAGAGCCTAGGTGAAGCTACGGTTCATGCCGGTGCTTCCCCGGTCGTTCCCGGATGACGCCGGAAGAGCCCCGGTTGACCCAGGTAGAGCCCCGGTCGATCCAGGCAGAGCCCCGGCAGAGCCCAGGACGATCCAGGCAGAGCCCCGGTAGAACCCCGGTGGATTGAAAACGCCCGAAAATGATAACATTGATACATAATTTTTATTTAATATGATATCTATTGTTTCAGAATAGTAATTCATGATGATTTTCTGAAAAATCCTTATGCCATACTGGATAGAAGGGAAATGGGAAGGCTTTTAATACAAACAGGTGCAATCATCGCAAATTGTCGTTATTCTTTTGAAATGATCCGGGCTTTGCCGGGGCTCTACCGGGATCAACCGTAGCTCTACCTTTATCCTCCGGGGCTCTGCCTGTAGTTACCGGGGCTCTGCCGGCATATACCGGGGCTCTACCGTAGCTCTACCGGCTATATCATACCCCGGATCATCCCCGGTTTGTGCCGGCAGAGCTACGGTGCTTTCCCGGTATAACCCCGGTCGTTCCCGGCAGAGCTAAGGATGAAGCCGGCAAAGCTATACCTTCCCGGATCATCCCGGACCACCCCGGTGATATTAAATATTTTATTCCATCCGGGGTCGAATGCCGGATGTTCCCGGATCATCCTGGATCATCCAGGACGTTGCCGGCAGAGTTACGGATGTACCCCGGTTGTTCCCGGTCGTACCCCGGTAGTTCCCGGATCACCCCGGACGTCTACCGGGGATCTGCCGGGATGTAAGCGAGACTGCAGCTTAAAGTAAATTGTTTTGTTTATGTCCCCGGGCATATTGTAATTAAAACGTCCGTCCGTTCGCACAAAATTTTTAGGTATATGAGCTGACTAACGGTACACTGGGACAAAAGAGAACAAAGGACTTCATTCCGTAAATAATAGTTAGCCTTCAAGGAAACAAAAGAAAAGAACAATAGAAATAGCTCATTGGTCCGTCCGTCCGTCTGTTTAGGGGCTATGTAACAATAAAGAGAACAAAAGAGAACAATAGGTTCATTCCGTGATCAAAGGGTTTATGGGCTAGTAGCCCTTAAGAAAACAAAGAAAATAACAAAGAAAATAGACCCTAAACCCAAAATGTTGGAACGTCCGTCTGTCCGTCTGCCCGTACGAGGTTAACCTAGAACGGCAAGTTGGATTTTTCTTAAGTTCTACCTGTACCAATGGCTTCATAATTTACACACTTACTAATCCATACAAAGTATATGATCTGGGCAAGTTACATAACTATGGCTTCCATTTGCACCAAATTATGGCCCTTTTCAGCACTTAGAAAGTGAATAATGGTTAACCTAAACCGGCAAGTTGGAAATATCTTATGTTTTATCTGAACTAATGGCTTAATAATTTTCACACTTACTTATCAATACAATGTACATGATATTGCCAAGTTATATAAATGTGCCATCCATTTTCCCAGTAATTTCCCTTTTTATCACTTTGAAAATTAGGGCCTTATATGGTTAACCTATCCCGCCAAGTTGGGATTTATCATATTTGGTAGGTGGATAACCTTTAACTCGCTAAAAATTTCACCTAATTACTTATCATTTATTTAATGATTTCTTTCATATTTGGTAGGTGGATACCTTTAACGGTACTCTAATTTTTTTGTGGCGTTAGGGGTCTCTAGATCAGGTGGTCAGTTGGGTCAAAGGTCAAAGGTCTAGATTTTTGTACACGCTTTCTGCCCATACAGCCTTTATATATTGACAGATTTATTTTCATATTTGGTAAGGAAAATAAAGTTGCATGATATTTTCTTTGGATGAGAGTTAGGGTTCATTTGGGTCAAGGTCACCAGTGCCTTAAAATAGATTTTTTTACACTTTTGCCCATACAGCCTTTATTTATTGACAGATTTATTTCATATTTGGTAGGAAAATAACTTGCATGATATTCTTCCTTTTGATAGAGGTAGGGGTCAGTTGGTCAAGATCAAGATCAATTCCAGATTTTACACATGATTGGTTTTCTTCCATACAAATTAGCTTCTTCACTCTCTAAAGTTAAATTATTGACAACAGTGAGCGCGGGGGCATTTGTGTTTATCAAACACAGATTCTTGTTTTAGAATAAAGTTTCTGACCAGGAACCATTTAAATGTTGAACCAATTTGCCAAATAATGCCTTAGACATGATAAGCCAAAAAAATTTCTGGCTTGTGCGTGATAAATCTCATAAAACCCCGTAATTCCTGAAGTATAACTGGCATATTTGGTACATTTTTATTTCGTAGTGCTTATCGTCAGATTAAAGAAAAATCTTCAATCCATTCCCTTCAGTAGTTTTGGTGTTATCAGCTTGCACGCAAAAATTTAACCAAGAATTTCTAAGTCGAAAAGGGCCATAATTATGCAAAAACGCAAACCAGAGTTACAGGAATTGTGCCAATCATGTTAAATAATCACAGAGTGTGTGAAGTTTTAATCAATTCCTTCAGTAGTTATGGAGATACCAGCTTTGCATCGCAAAACTTACAAGAATTCTAAGTCGAAAAAAGGGGCATAATTATGCCAAAAAGCATCAGAGTATGGGACTTGTGCAAATCATAAGATATTACAACAGAGGAAAAGTGTGTGAAAGTTTCAATCCAATTCCCTCAGTAGTTATGGAGATACCAGCTTACACGCAAAAACTTAACCACAGGGACGCCGACGCCGACAAATGGGTGACTGCATTAGCTCGATTATTCTGCGAATAGTCGAGCTAAAAACTGTTATCGAACAGCATGGATCCTGATCAGACTGCGCGGATTGGCAGGCTGGTCTGAATCCATGCTGGTCGCAAACCCATTATGTTGGTTTTGTCATGGCGCCGCTCATTATTATGATAATACCTATTCATCAATGCAAACTCGTGCCTACCATGGCGCCGCTCATTATTATGATAATACCTATTCATCAATGCAAACTCGTGCCTACCATTACAATGTGAAAATATTCCAATGTTTTTTGTTGTGTTTCCAGCTCCATCATGTGTGTATGTTGTTGGTTATGTGTAACCTCGCACTGGCTGGTATAAGTGCCCCCACTAAAACTCTCAAATTTGGTAAGTCATTCATTACTTTGGCACACTTTGCATATGAGGCATATTAGGTTTTTTTTATATTTTAAATATTTTCTCGTAAAGACTTCGAGACCTATTCTAACACGTGATCTCGTTCTCTTTTAATAACCAAACATAAACAGAATTTACCTAAAACTTCATACATATCGTATGTAATAAATGTAACTAACTCAAGAGAAGTTTTAGAGTTATTGCCTCTTGTTATCCCCCGCCGAAAAATTTCGGCGGAGGATATAGAAATAGTCTCCGTCCGTCCGTCCGTCCGTCCGTCCGTCCTTCCGTCCGACATTTTTGTCCGGAGCATATCTCTAAAAGTATTTGAAGTTATCAACTTGAAACTTCATAGGTGATCAGACCTCATTAAGGAGGAGTTGCAGTGCACAAGAATGATAACCTATACTTAAATGATTTTTGAGTTATTGCCCTTTGTTATTTTTCAACATTGATTTTTTGTCCAGAGCTAACTCCAAAAGCCTATGGAGATTATTAACATGAAAAACTTCATAGGTGCATAGATCTCACCTCAGAAGGTGTGGCAGTGCACAAGAATGATAACTCTACATTTTATAATTTTTGAGTTATTGCCTTTGTTATTTTCATACCTAATTTTTTCACCTGAGTGGAAGCATAACTCAAAAAGTGTTTGAAGATACATCAACATGAAAGTCCATAGGTGGATAGATCTTATTGAGGAGCGAATGTGTGTTGCGCAAGAATGATAACTCTTCCCTAATACAATTTTTGGTTAATTGCCCTTTGTTTTCATGCTATTTTGTCCAGAGGCTTAATCTCAAAAAGTTTTGAGGTATCAAGCTGTGAAACTTCAAAATGGGATTGATCTCATATGAGGAGGAGTGCAGTGCTTAAGAATGAACTCTACCCTGCATTATTTTGAGTTATTGCCTCTTTGTTATTTTTCACACACCACAGACTTTGTCCGAGCAACGACTCAAAAAGCCTTTGGAGATATCAAAATGGAAACTCATAGGTGCATAGATAGTCACTCAGAGGAGTGTGCACTGCACAAGATGATAAACTCTACATTTTATAATTTTTGAGTTATTGCCCTTTGTTCTTTTTCATACTTAATTTTTAATTCAATTTTTTTTCTCAAAAAGTATTTGAGGTATGCAAACTTGAAACTTCATAGGTGGATAGATTTTACTGAGGAGGGATTGCAGCAACACAAGAATGAATAACCTACCCTGCATTATTTTTCAGTAATTGCCCTTTGTTATTTTCAGCCATCAGTATTCACATAGGTTTTCAAAATCTGTAATCACTTATAGCCATCAGTTTTCATTACCAAAAGACCTCTTAAAATGGAATTATTCCGCTCTACTACATATACATTCTTCCAATGAGCAAACACATTCGGCGGGGGATGGCCATGTTGACATGGCTCTTGTTTGTCTTTTTTTTCTTGCACAATTTTTATCAAGAATATTGTCTGTGACTGCTTCATGTTTTATTATCAAATACTGAGAAAATTCGGGCGAAGTATGTATCTCTGTAGTTGATAACTCTTTTCACAGTGAATAGTCTAGCGAGTTATCTGTTGAATAGCTCTTGTTTTACCATCATCGAGCGAGTTCTGTTTGACACCTCTTGTTTTCAGCATTGTATGCTATGTTTTCTGTACGAAATCTGCTGTGGTCATAGTATTATTTTTACAATAGGTTATATCATTATTTTATGGACTTACGAATAATTGCTAATCATGGTCCCATGGCCAACTCATAGTCCTAAGGTGAAGAACAAGCCGCGCGCTTCGTTCTTCGCCGTTGCAGGTCTATTATGTTTCTTGCTTTAGGGCGGTGGAGGCTTGCTCATACAAAATTTACATTTATATGCCATTTATTTTTTCCAATGATTGTTATCATTTAAATGCTTCTGGGATTGTTGTTTTATCAATTCATTTGTAAATAAGATTGTTATATGTCTATAACGGAATAATTTTTAATGAACACGAAATTCAGTTCACACCTACAGTGTATTGGTAAACGTGATGGTTTAAGCCAATGAAAACACTCAATATTATTATATCAGGCGAGAAAAAGGTGTGCAAAGAGGGTAAATCGATAATCTTTATGTAGCCAGCAAACTTGAATTGCAAAAGTATTTTTTTTTCATATCTTTTCGGCAGAATAAAGTTTTAAGGAGGATTCGTATCCGTAAATGGCTGCCATTTAGCAGTATCTAAGTGGATTTAATTATCCCAAGCACGCACCGCGCACTAGCGCGGGTAATTGTTAATTATAGCTAACCTCGGCGACGTTTTTTACATATTTATGTAATAAATATTTACAAACTGTGTTTTCGGGTTTTTTATCAAATATATAACCAATAATGAGGTTAATAATGGAATAATAATCACAATCTCAAATCTTTGACTATATTTATTAATGAAATTCCTACCTAAGTCTATCGCGCAACTCTATAGACAGGTAAATCAATAACGGTAAATTATGCTGTCGTGGCAGATATCCACCCAGACTGCCGATCGTTATTGATTTTACTCGACGATTACATAATCATTAAGCGGTGTGATATTTTTGACTTGGTTATTTAATTTACCGTCAACATGTTATTTCTGTTCAATTTTTTAAAAGTAACATATTCTAGAAAGCTGAAAGATAGATTTTTTCAAATATATATTTTATAATAAATCAGTGCGTTTAGTATGAATGAAAATTACGACGAGTTTAAACACAGAGTTTTTTTTTTTTGTCTCGATTATGTGAAAACTCAGTAAAAATAATGTGCCCTCTTCGAGCAAAATATAAGATTTTTCGTCATTTAATGGTCGGAATTTCGCAAATACCTATCAACAGAACAGCTGAGAATTTGATCTTTTTTAACCGTGCAATTATCATTTACAAAGCTAAATTATTTTGGGAATTGTAACGAGTAGAAACGCGCAATTTAACTACCAAGCCAAAATCGCGACCTGCACACGAAAGAAATTTTATACACATGTAGTAACAAGTTATTTGTTTCGTTAAATTTTTACCTATATTTAACTTATTAAGCCTTTATATTTTTATTTGAATAAACAACATTGTTTTAAAGAAAATGAAGTTATCTAATGTATCTATTTTTAAAAATTGAATAAAAGTATGAGTTGTATAAATTTTGAAAAACTGCACCAGAAAAGAGCTCTTATAAAAATGTTCGTTTTCTGAAAAAACGGCCCTAAACATATTTTTTGTTATAGAAGTATTGGTGACACAATAAATAAGTACATTGTACCGTCATAATTGATGTTTGCTGCAGATTCAGTAATTGATTTAATCACGGTTATTAATGTGCATCTATTTAATTGTTCAATTGTGATAGTTTTCACACTTTTTCTATCAATGACAATAGATTTTATTCATTAATCATTGTACAAATGTTTATAGCAAGAAATGATGAACAAATCAAATACACATCCCATATCAGTCGGTCCTGTTTGAAACTGCTTTTTAGTGGGTAAGGCTAGATTGTAATTACTTCAGTTTCAGTTTATTCAGCAAATCGGCATAATAACATGCCTTTGGCCAATTTAACATTTGCAAAGTGAAGAATATGGCCAAGACAACATAAACATATAAATCAGTACATAATACAGTGCTAGTACATAATAATTACATACAACTACACAACTTGTCACAAATATAACAGTAAGTGAAGTGTAATTATAATAATGCTGATTAAGGAAGCAGTTCTACATCGACAATCTTTTCCTTATTTGAAATGCTTCATACAAATATTTGGCAGTTTTATATAAACTTAATTTCTTATTCTACAGGACATAATGTTTGAACATTTGCTAACTAGGCCATGACAATTACCTAAATATTTGTTCTTATTTCAGAATTATAGGGCAGTTAACAAAAAGTGATAATTCCGATTCAAAACTACTTTGTATTACAAAGCTTTACAGATTCGTTTCATTTTCTATGCATACCTTAGATATCTACCAACCTCAATTTTCTAAACTACTGAGAACTTAATCTAAAGCTGTCAATGCATTTTTCTAAATTTATCTATATTAATACATTCCAATATTTTTCCAAACCAAAACATTGTTTATACAGTCTATAATATTCCAATTTGGACATGTCTTCTATACATTCATGCATTTTTGTACATATTGATCTTCGTAACCTCTGCTTTAAAATAGGTGCAAAGTTGTAATGACCCAGGAGTTAAATAAATTATAAACTACATCCAAATCAATCTACTAATGTTTTAATGCTTAGATGCCCCACTGAATTTATTGTTTATTTGTGTTACATTGTTCAATATTAATTTATACATTGTGAATTTTGATTATGCATTATTTTTTAGCCAGTATTTAATGATCTTCTCTTACTAATAACAGAGAGAGGGTAACCTTCCTAGCTTCGCCAAAACGCAAGCATTTGGAGTTTGTTGTTTCCACCTTAAAAACAATTTACAAATTTTGATATGAAGTTTATTACCTCCTTAAAATCATAAATTCCCATATCAGAGGCAATACAAATTATTGGTAAGCAGACCAATAGAATCAAAAAAGCCAGTAGTTTAGTTTTAATATCTAAGTTCACTCTATATAAGCAATTGTAATAGTAATTAAAGCCTTGAGAGCTTTGATCTGATAAATTTTTAACAGAATTTTTCAAATTACCTGTAAGAGTAAAATTTAACATCACCAAAAGATAAGTAAGAATTATCAACAACTTCTACAATTTCATCATCTTATGTCCAAACATAATTACAACGGTTGTTTTTCTTTTCTCAAAATACAAATTTTTGTCCTTTTTACATTAAATCTTAAGACCCCATTTTGTAGAATAATTTTGAACCATGTTTAGTTGTGCTTGAAAGACTATCAGGACTAGTGGTAAAAGGAGCTATATTCATCAACACGCCAAAAAAGTAACATATACAACTCAAAATCATATCTAGGTGCTTTTTAGTTAACAGGTTAATCAAGACTTTCATTTATATCATTTATGAACAAAAATAAAAAGTAATGGGAGAGTGGTTCGCCTCTTGCTTAAGCCCACAGTGACGTCCAAAAAAAATTCTGATAGTTTCAGTTTCGGGGACAATCTAACACAATGTATTAACATTCGTATATATTGAGCTCTAATAATATTAATCTTTTAACAACTTAATTACCGTTTTAAAAGTTTAACACATAATCATCCTACACAGTATCAAAAGCTTTTTCATAATCGATAAAAGCACAATTGATAATTTAGACTTATTAGATAAAACCTTTTGTGAAATAATCGAATGTAAAAATGAATATAGAACAATCAGTTGTCGAAATGCTTTATCTCTAAAACCAAATGTGTCCATTAAATACATACATTGTTCACACAATTTATATCAGCCGTGTTTCTTAACGCAATGAAAAGAGATTTTACCAAAATTACGTTTAACAAAGTGTTATTCCCCTAAAATTTGGAACGGATACTAGTATCCCCTTTTTAATGTCTGTATTTATAATACCCTTAACACCACGACTCCGGTATAATACGGAGTCCCAATATTTTATTAAATATAGATTACGATGATGGCACAATAAAGTTGTTTAGAGTTCAATGAAAAACATCCGCAACACATATTATTTATAATCACAAACTTTTATAACTATCAGTGTAGAAATAGTTTTTGCTATTTCTTTAGCTGTAAAAGGGCTGTCTAACATTCAAATATTTATTTCGTTAACTTTGATCAGAATTTAATATTTTCAGGGCATAAACTCACAATTGAGCTGTATTATGAAAATATTTTTAAAAATGTTCTAAAAAATCCATTAGGACTCACACATTAGAATTAACTTTAATTATACTTTATTGAACTTTTTTTATATGTTTCAAAACTTCACGTGGACTGCTTTTACTCATATTACATAGTTTAGACCTTCTTTTAGATTAAAAGATCAGCTTAGCATTCATTTTCATTTTGAATATTCTTTCTACTGTTAAGAAAGTTAGTTTTATTGTTATCATCCATTATTTAAACTCCAAATGCTCTTTTTTTTTGTCAAGAAAGAGATGATATTTGCCCGCCTGCAAATCTTCATTGAACCAAGAAGCTTTTTTTATAACTTTTTTTAGGTTTGTTAGCTGTAATTAGTTCTCACCCATGTATCTTATATGAAATGATCACTATACACAGTTTTGGTGAAAATTGATTAACACAGGTTTGCAAACTATCAATATCAATCAGAAGCTTAATTTACTTATTCAAATCATCAAATACATATTTAGGTTATCCAACAACATTGCCTAACATCTTCTTTTGTCAGTATTATCCCATACAATTTTCATCATAGATGATAAGTTATCGTTTTTATAGAAAAAAAATCATTTTCAACATTTAGTGAAAACGTATAGGACAATGATTGAGAATCAGTAAGACTATTGAATTTCCATCTGAGGTAATTAGTGGACAATTACTAATATTTGTTTATAATCATATATCAACAACACTTTGCAGCATTTTGATTTCTAATAGTATTGTAACAAGTGAAATCTCTCAATTCTCAAAGTCGGCCGTTGAACAATAATAACATCATTGGTCGCTTTACAGTACGTAAGATAATTGAGCATAATGCAACTTGTTGACGCGTACGACCGGAAAAGATTAACGACATTATTGAACGAGATTTACGTTCAGGGGTATGTTAGACAAGAATACAACTACTGGCATTCGGAAACCGTGGCCGCGTAGGAATGCTATAGCATAAGGGTGCAGGTCGCAAGGCATTAATATGGTGGACAAGTTCCATTGAGGACAGAAAGTCATATGGTTGATCGCTGTGGCCGGTGTGGCAATGTTTAGGTCACCCGTTGTAAGCGGAACACGGTCACGACGTGATGTCAGGAGAGCTGAGTAGTAGTTAGCGTCATGGTATTCAAGTATTTAGATGTTGTGTGTCCGATAAAATCGAATTCATAATAGATAGAGGAATACATTCTTTTGTTGGTGTGAAGACGTGTCGGAGTCGTGTGCAGGAGGGTGTAACACAGTACAACAAAAGTTTAAGATCATTTAAAGAGCCGAAACATTCAGCATTATAATGGTATAAACCAAACTAATACCGGTTTATGTTGATTTAAATCAACAAGTTCTAATTTGTTCACATATTCATGTTTGTAATATACAATGATGCCACCACTAAAGCGTTTTGCTCTTTGTTAGTTTTTGGACGAGGACATACAAAAGATTCATAACCTTCTTAAATTAATATTAGCAATTTTGAGTTTCCCATGTTTCTGTCTAAAAGAAGTAAGTCAGAAGAGTTTACAAAGTTAAAAAAATCTGGGTCATCTAGCTTATTCTTTATCCCTTGAATATTCCATAATAGTACTTTAGGCTGCTTCTCGGTAGATTCCTAGTCGGTGGTAGCGAAAAAACGTCCTCCATCAATATAGAGCTTGTCATATACTAGAACCGCAGATTTACTTTGATTTTTTGCTTTTATAAGTTCTGGAATAAGTTTTTTTCTACGTTCTTGGATTTCTTTAGGATACTGATCTGCAAATCTTTGAACTTTTGGGCTGTATCATTCAGTGAAATTGTCGTGCTGATCTACCACTTGAAACCCTTGAAACACATTTGTTACGATCTGAAATAGATGAAATGACAAATGACCTGTTGAAATAGGAAGGTGGCGCAACTCACATCTTCCATATGAAGCGCGTAAATGCAATCTTTGTATGTTAAATGAAGTCGGTGATGAATTTCACTATATGTTAGTGTGTCCTTTTTTCTGTTTTCAAAGAAAGCGATACATCCCAACTTACTTTTTCAGTAGACCAAACGTGTTGAAATTTAAGGAATTATTATCAACAGAAAATTTTGATCTTCTTGAAAATATTGTATTTTTAGCACGTTCTATTATTGAACACTTTAAGACTAATAGCTAGAACAAGACAGGCCTAACGATTTTCTAAGTTGAATCCAAATGAATTCAAGTTCTTCCTCATTTTCATATATTGCTCCCTGACTATCTTAGTAACGAACGATTTAATATTTATAGCCTTTCTTAGCGGTTGTAAATATTTGCAATATTGTAGTATTGTCTATGTACGTGAAAAGCGTGCACCTGTAGTGACGTATTAGTATTTTCTCACGCCACCTGATATTCCTTTGCATTAGTTTTCATTAGTATGTATGATAATTTGATAAATAACTATACAATTTATAGAAGAAATAATAACAAAATGTGTTAATTATTTTTTTTTTAGTATCATAATGCTCTACTACTCTTTTGTTACACCTTTTCTAGAAGTAAACATATATATTGTATTACATACATGTATGTACATGTACTTACTATTTATCAGTTAATCATAAATGTATATTTGGAAACATAAACAACATTTCAGCAGTTTTGACAATATAATTACTGTCCCCATGTGATGAAAAAAGTTTAAAGTAGAATTTGTATTATGTATCATGTTACCCACTCTTTATTTTATGGCTTCTAATAAAAGTGATTGTTGTTGTTGTTGTTGACATTTAATATAAATATTTTGTTTTATCAACACAGAATAACCATGTACTAATGTTAATATACGTACCTGGAATAACTAACAAAAAAGAAGTTGAATATAACTTCTGAGTAAATGAAAAAAAAATGGGGGAAAATTCATCAATTTTCAAAAAGACATAGCATTAAAATTACTCTGCTGAAAATTATAAATAATATCATAAACCATTTACTATGATGTAGTGACTAACTTTTCAGCTTTCATTTATATTTTAAAGGTCTTTAAATACCTCTGATGCTTCGGCTAAAATAGGTCGTGAATTTAATTTTGCACCACAAAAATTTAACATTTTCCTTCAAATTCCACGCCACAAAAACAATAGAACAGATGATAAGGGAGTGTTAAAAGTACCTTCACGACATACTTGAATTTATTTTAAACCGATTTGTGCAAGTTTAGTCAGTTTTCTTCGAGTGGTTTAAGCCTGATGTCTCTGCAGATTTTATACGTGTTCACTCGTTTCAAACAAACTTTCCGCCATTTTGTAAATCTCATTCATCCAGAGTGGAATATTTCCAACCCGATTTACGCCATTGAAAGCGTGATCTAGTAAAAATTTACATACATAACAAAGAAATAAGACTAACCCGTCATTATTTCTTGAGTATTTTGTGCAGATGCCCATAAATTAGCGCTTAATTAACATATTTTTTAATGAACTGAAATTGTTGCCTTCCGCCATCGATTAATGTTTTTCGTAGCATGTGCGCATGCGCGTAAATGGCACGACACCAATCACGGTCTAAAATCTAGTTGCGGATACCGTTAATATACGTACCTGTGTGTGTGTTAATATACGTACCTGCTTAAGTGTATTAAAAAGGTTTTTAATTTCCTGTAATTTTTTTATTTTGTGATTATGCTTCAAAGCAGTCAATTGACCGTGAATTTTCTTTTCATATTTTGATTTCCTTGAAATCATTTTTCTCATCTGAAGGCATGCAACTGTAATATGGTGATACATTAATTACATTCCATGAAAATGTTAAAAGATATAAAATATTTCATGACATGTTTGTTCATTTTACATTACAACAAAAAGTAGTATGCAATCGTACCTACATTACATACGAATGTATGTAATATTTTTCTTGTTATTCTGTAAACAACTGTTTAGTTGTATTAATCGTGGACAAATTAGACAGACACAGTTAATAATCTTACATGACTTAGTTATAAGTACAATATAATCACATTCGACATCCGCGTGACGCTTAAATAGTAATCTATAGTAAGTTTTCATTTCCCATACTTCCCATGTCCATGAAAAGGTACACGAGTAAAAGGAGATGGCTAGCGAGTTGTTTCATTACAGCTGTCACTGTAATTACTAAATTTATTATATTTCCTTTTCATGTTTTCATCCAGAATGCTACCCAAACAATACTGTAAAGGTTGAAAACCCGGGCAATTTTACATATGTACATGCAAACAACAGTGTTACTGTATGTAGTACCACGTGGTCTGCGGGCAATGGTTCTGTGTACATCGATGGCTGCAGAAAGGTATAACATATACTTAAATTTCTTGTTGTAATGTAAAGAGTATACCGGCAAGTGTGTAGTATGTCACCTTAGTGCAGTAACGGGTTAACTTCTATTTTTCTTGGATTTTATTTCTGTCAGTTTCTGAAATAACTAATTGAAGTGAAGTAATATTGAAACTATTTTGTCTTTAAACATGTAGGTATATAACAAAAGGATAATTATGTTGTAGAAGCTTTGTTAGGGCATTTATTTTGCTACTCGCTGCGTATATATACATGTATATAATTGAGCCGCGTCACGACAAAACCAACATAATGGGTTTGCGACCAGCATGGATCCAGACCAGCCTGCGCATCCGCGCAGTCTGATCAGGATCCATGCTGTTCGCTATCAATTTCTCTAATTGTTATAGGGTTTGTAGGCGAACAGCATGGATCCTGACAAACTCATTATGTTGGTTTTGTCGTGACGCGGCTCATATGACGGTCATAAACATTCATATTTTGAAAGTGGCATTATGACGATCCATTGGATTATAGTAAGTGAACAAATAAGTTTACAGTTTGCCATAATTCCCATACATATATAAATTCCCTTCAATTCTATAATTTGCTTTCAGTGAACGATAAATAACTCATTTCCCAATAAAATTTCTGTAAATATAACGTTCAATTATATAAAAAGGAGTGGGACAGTCAAATTTATATTTTATCTTAATCAACTGTTAATCAATCATCAATTTTATATATTTGCAATTAATTCAGCTCAAATTAACAATGAAATAAAAGAGTATAATGTTTATTGAAAAAGCTGAATAGAAGGTACCCTGTGCATGGCTGACAAATATTACAATTTAGTATATACTTTATTATTTTCAGGATGACGATATCATAGTTTTCTTCAGTAATTTGGAATCTGATTTTCTTAATGTACTTGGAGGAAAAGAAAGAGAAGCATACGCAATCGACTGCAAGGAAATCCCTTTAATCGGTGTGAATTTTACCGTCACTAATGGCGTGCATGTCGAGTAAGTTAATATACATATACTTATAAATTGCACACAGTTATATGGTTGATGATTTTTGCCATTTCCCTAGTTCGTGTCTTCGTCCCACAAAAGTCGAAGGCGAAAAAACGAAGACACGATTCGGTGGCTGTACTGTGATCTGGTAAATTCAATTGATCCGGAGTGAAAACTACCAACACAACCACGAAGACAAGAACATGTGCTCACTTATCTATTAAATAAATAAATCAATAAATAAATAAATAAATAAATAAATATAGTTTTATTGTACCAGTGAAAATGATTTCATGTGCGGAGAAGTTTTAATTTATGTTTGTATCGTTAAAATAAATAACCTTGGAAAAAAATACAGAAAATTTATTATATAGAAATAATTATGTTGTTTTAGGTTAGGCGAGCTAGAGCAGACGACTTATGCAAACTTTGACCCGGAATTAAACATAACTTCCGGAATTTATATCGACGCTCTTGGAATAAGTACCATCGACGTAGTGGAAACTGGTACACCGCTTTTCTGGCTGATAAAAATTAAAACTGGTAGGTTTTGGTCTTATCTGAGCACTTCATATGTGCACATTATTGGCAGGACAAATGACAAATGAGCCGTGTCATGACAAAACCAACATAATGGGTTTGCGACCAGCATTGATCCAGACCAGCCTGCGCATCCGCGCAGTCTGATCAGGATCCATGCTGTTCGCTTACAAACTCTATAACAAGTAGAGAAACTGATAGCGAACAGCATGGATCCTGATCAGACTGCGCAGATACGCAGGCTGGTCTGGATCCATGCTGGTCACAAACCCATTATGTTGGTTTTGTCATGACGCGGCTAAAATGTGCTAAACGCCTGTGGTTCTGTCAGTTTTCATCGTCTGAATTTATGAAATAATGTAGTTGTCGGTAATTTAATTGCATTAGGATACAGTGTCAAAATTTAAAAAAAAGTGAAAACTATATTAATCAGATGAATTCAATTTATTTACAGATAATTACCGTATTAGACCAGACAATTGTTGGGCTTACGCTGGAAAGAACATAATAGATACAGTTCCAAAGAAAAAGGTCTATTCAAAAGGGTAAGATTATTTCGGACTCACGGTTCATAACTATTGAAACATTCGAATAGTATTAAGCTTACTCAGCACATAATGCTCAATTTAAGCGTTTAGGATCGCTATCTGATAGTTCTTTTCTGTAATTACTTGAACGAATCCGAATAAACTTGCCTGAAAAGTTACTTGCATAAATGTCAACCAAATGCGATTAAATAATTGCGGTCAATTAAATATATGAATCACAGAATCAAAAAATAAGATTTTGAAAGTGTAATCTTTATTTCTCTCTCCGAAGAGCTAGGACTTAGAACTAACATATTTGGTCTGTAGCCTCTCCTTTTGAACCACTACAATGTTTATTCGAATTAAAATCTTTGGAAATAGGCCCCGCCATGTGGCTTCTCAATTTAACATAGTATCATGAAGAAAAAGCTTTGAAAAGTTTTCTGCCCAGCAATCGTAAGTAATAGAGCTTAGATGTTTGCTGCGTTACATTTTACAGTTTACCATGTACAAGTTTGTTGAGGCCATGATCATTTGGCCAAAACTGACTTTGCCTCGGGGTCTTTAAATTCTACATAGTTTCGTTAAGAAAACATTTAACAATTTTACCCAAACCTAAGTGCCTATAGCTTAGTTAAATGGTTCTTAGCATTGCCTGGTGATTTCTACCAAATTTGTTCCAATAACGAACATGGGGTATCATTAGCACTGTTCCGTGGGACTCTTGATCTACATAATGTCAGATTAAAAAAAAAAAACCTTTAGAAATATGTTCCGATATAGATTTAAAACTGAAGTTAAGAGATTGTGTAGAGTTTTCATAAAATCTTACCACCAAACGATGCTTAACATTCTTTTTTGAAACATTTATTGAGATTTGGTTTAAAAATAAAGGAATTGCCGGTCAAAGTTTCATCTGAGCTCCATATGTGCTGAAGAGATCCATAGGTGCATGATATAAAAATCATCAACATAATAACCGATTATAAACATAAAGCTATTAATATTTTTTTTAATTTGTGTATCATTCTGTAATAACGGTGTCGATAATTCTTATATAAAAGTATACTATTTACCGCCTTAAAATATTTTACCACCTAATCAATCACTCATTTTTATGAGTTTAGCATAATAGCGTGGTCGCAGTGTTTGCTCTGTGAGTGTACATACCCTGGTTCGAACCCTGAAAAAGTCTTTTTAGTCCCCTACTGGTTTACCGGAGGGGACTTTAGGTTTACCCTCCGTCCGTCTATTCGTCTGTCCGTCCGTCAGTCCGTCCGATAACGCAAAAAGTACTGAAAATATTTTAATGAAACTTGATATATGGATAGATGGCAGTATGGAGATTATGCACGTCTTTTTCTTTTCTTCCTATGTTGAAAATTTTGGTTGCTATGGCAACAAATAGACTGAAAATATGACAAATTTTACACATAACCTGGATCCTGCGATAACACAAAAGTATTGAAAATATTATTTATGAAACTTAATATATGGATAGATGGCAGTATGGAGATTATGCACGTCTTTTTCTTTTTTTTTTTCCTATGCTGAAAATTCTGGTTGCTATGGCAACAAATAGACTGAAAATATGGCAAATTTTACACATAACCTGGATCCCGCGATAACGCAAAAAGTACTGAAAATATTTTTATGAAACTTGATATATGGATAGATGGCATTATTGAGATTATGCACTTTTTTTTTCTTTTTTTTTCCTATGCTGAAAATTGTGGTTGCTATGGCAACAAATAGACTGAAAATATGGCAAATTTTACACATAACCTGGATCCAGTGATAACGCAAAAAGTATTGAAAATATTTTTATGAAACTTGACATATGGGTAGATGGCAGTATGGAAATTATGAACATTTTTTCTTATCTTCCTATGTTGAAAATTCTGGTTGCTATGGCAACAAATAGACTGAATTTCAAGATTTCTGTTTCTAGTTTTTAAGTTTTTTCACTATAAGTTTCTTTATTTCTTAAGGTATTTTCTTCAAATTTTAAATATAAATTACTTGTCATCAACCACATCATATGTGTCAAGGTTTACAACTCTAGGACAAAATTTATCAGAATTACCTCCCTTGAACTTAAAATTTTCATGAAAAAATACTGTTTTTTTAATAACTTCTTTTTTCTATATGTATCTACTTCAAACTTCATATAAATGTTTCTTATTATCACTCAACATTTGTGAGAAAGTTAAATACTCTAGCAAGACTATTTCCAGAATTATGCCCCTTTTAAACTTAGACTTTTTTTTGAGAAATTGGTAATTTTAACTCCAATTTCTTCAATCATGATAGGATTTTCTTCAAACTCCCACATCATAATTATAATTATGACAAGGTTAATAAATCTAGCATCTATGTTTCCAGAATAATCTCCTCCTTAAACTTTTAATTTTTCCTATTCGTTCTTTAATTCATTTACTTCAAATTCAAAATAAACATTCATTATTCATACCTTCATTACTAATTGTTCTTTGTTACACTCACATCATGTATGCCATCTTGCATAGTTATTTCAAGAGTTATCTCCTTTTTAAAAATTTTGCTTTTAAAAATGTTACATTTTGATAACAGGGATGTTTAAAAAATAACTTTAGAGTGTCCTTCAGTCCGTCTGTACATAAAAACTGTTTCCTGTGATCACTTTTAAAGAACTTTATAAACAAATTTACTTAAAATAGAAACATAAGTGAATGGCCAATGACCCTTCAGAATGTTGCTGGTGTTCTAACCGGTAGGGGACTTATGGATTGCAAGGGCAGTTTTAATGAAGAAGTTTACTTGCAATCCACTGCATGACAATCAATAAGAAAATACTTGTGCCTGTGAGTGAAAATCTATTAAATACACTTGCGGAATCTTGAAGTGATGTTTATTTATATGACTTTGAATAATTTATGGAAAAATTATATGATACGATAGTTTTTCAAAGATATATCATTTGTCAGCTGTATAATCTTGTCCAAGTAACGTTTTCTAAGAAGAAATTATTTATCATACCAGTATTATTTACTCTGTTTCAAAATATTTATATACATGTACTGTTCTTTTTTTTATTTATATTGCTAGCATCAGATAGTTGGACTATTGATAAAGTGATATTTAATTACCAAACACACACACTATTGCACTTCCAGCTAAAGCTATGTGACTTTAATTGTTTCTTTACATTGGCTATTAAATGACTATATGAAAGTGATGCGTAGTTTATTTTAGATGTTTCCTACATCACATACGGATCTCTTCAGCACATATGAAGCTCAACTGGATTTTTTACAAGTATTCCTTTATTTTAGGCCCAATCTCAATAAATGTTTCAATAAGTGTTTGTTTAAATGTTTAGCATCGTTCGATGGTAGGATTTTGTGAAAACACGGTATTTTGAGTCCATTTAGAAACAATTTCTTTATACGCATTGCATGTTTTGTGCAAACAAGAACCCAAGACGGAAATAATATCTCCACGAAAATTTCATAAAAAAAACGGAAACCAAATTTGGTAAATACAGAGGAAAGTCAGGTGTATAAAATCACATTTTGATTTTCATTTAAAAAAAAAAAGCTTTGAATTTTATATAAATGTTTATAAATTTGAAAGAACTTACCCTGTCTTTGATCTATTTTCTCATTCATCTATCGAATCGCAGCTAGCGGAAATTCACATATATTTTTAACAGATGGCGATGCTCAATTATGAGATCCATATGGGTCCCACCACCGTTTTGAATTACAATAAAGTTACATGTGTAACATGCATAGACCATAATTTTGAATGAAATAAGGCTCAGTGTTAATTAAATAAATGTTTGGCCAATGTCAAATAATCATAGCAATATGTAGGTCATGTACATTATTTCATTTTTGTAGTCAAATATTATTCTCCATAGGCATATAGTAACTGAATCGTCCGTCCATCTGTCCGTGCCAGGTTAACTTTAACCGGCAAGTTTTTCTTCGGATTTTTCTTAAGTTCTACTTGTACCAATGGCTTCATATTTACACACTTACTAATATATATTATATATATATATATATATATATATATATATATATATATATATATATATATATATATATATATATATATATATATATATATATATATATATATATATATATATATATATATATATATATATATAAACTACTGAATACTTCACATATTTTATGCCGATATAAATTTTGATATCAGATGAATATCAGATGAATGAAGATTTTTTTATCTAGCGGCTTCTTTTTATTCTTAATTATCTTCACTATTTATTTCGGTCATTTAGAGAGTGTCTGGTAAGGTGAGCGGTTATGGTCCTCTTGTTTATTGACTGGTGTATTTCATGTTTCATAGTAAGTAGGTAGCTTTGTTGGTTGGCGTCTCCAACCTTGGTTGACTTGGTTAAAGATCACTGACGAACTCACTAATACAGGCAAAGACATTTTACTTTATTTACTTGATGTTTTGTATAACCGTATTATTTTTCAGTTGCACGACAGACGATCAACTTGTAAGTACATTCTATAAAATTGGAACCGGTGCGGAGGGCAGGCGTGCATTAATTCACACGTTTAAGTTCTATGGGTCAGATTATGTAACGTTTGTGTGTCAAGTTCGTGTATGTCCCATCAACAGTATGCAGCTCTCATTTTGCGATTCACTTGTAAGTAGCTTTATTTCAAGAATGAAAACATATTAAACTTATTAAGGCTTTAATGTCTGCTGCCATGAAATCGGATGTGACTAGCCTCTAGCACAAATATACTGGCATGCCGAAAATCATTTATTTTGAAATATTTGTAAAAAGCTCACTCACTTATATTCGGCGGCTTTTCTGGTACAAAATATGTTCTGAATGTAGAATACATTAGTTATTAGGCGAAGTATGGGGTGTTGAAATTAATAATACTAAATTATACATGTATTGTACGAAGGGAAGCAGTTATGGAGCCAAGTATTGGGTGTTGAAATAAATATACACAAATGTAACTTAATTCTTTTGTACACATAATATGACCCGACATAATTATACGTTGTCGTTATTTCACTTAAAATCATTGAAGAGAACATTTGAGCCGCGTCTCAACAAAACCAACATAGTGGGTTTGCGACCAGCATGGATCCAGACTAGCCTGCGCCTCCGCGCAGTCTGATCAGGATCCATGTTGTTCGCTTACAAGCCCTAATACAAGTACAGAAACAGCATGGACCCTGATCAGACTGCGCGGATGCGCAGGTAGTTCTGGATCCATTCTGGTGTTGGTTTTGTCGTGACGCGGCTCATTTATCCCGAGGTTGAAAGATATACAGCGTATTCTATTCTCTGGTAATTTCCCAGCACCATTATCAAAACGCATTTAAGTGATGTGCTGCATGTATGCAGTTTTATACATTAAACATTTTTTATTTATAATTGTAATATACAGGACAAAACTCTTTTAATTAAATATAATTTCACCATATTGTCTGTTGATCGGTGTACTGATCGTACTATTGGGAACCCTTTAAAGGGCCTCATATGGCAGTATATCTTCGCATGCGCGCAAACACCGAATCCCTAATGTTTACAAGTTTCACGTTAATGAAAGTGATTGTAATTGAAAACATTTCTTATCTTCTGGCGAACTGACATATAGAATTTGTCCAGTTAACGCATTTGTATGGTCAAATAATGTGTATTTATTACTTGAATGCCAGTCAAGCTATGTCATTATACACATCCATGTAGTCGGACCTGTACTGTTGGTAATCGTATTGGTACCTCAACTATTTGAAGAATAGGGTGAGCTATTGTATTCAACCATGGCGACGCACTTTGGTTAAGTTCTTGCGTCTCTTGCATAACAGGTCACTTCCCAAGACCAATAAATCTACATTAGATTTTGACAGAAGTGTAGCCTTTTTGAACATAGAAAATCCTACCATTTTCCCCGGGTCTTTTTTTAAATTTTAAGTTCATTGGTAACCGTAATATAAGAAAAAACGAGTTTTCATTGAAGCTTGGTTCATATGCGGTTTTAAAGGGTTGTAGCAAAAACAAAGTTGCGGGACCAAGGATTTGCCCTTTTAAATAAAAAAAAAGACTTGGGAAAAAAAAAAAAGGGGTTTTAAATTTTTTCTTTCGGGGTTTAAACCATATAACGGCTAAAATTTTTGGGGGCCGACTGGGGAAAAAAACTTAACCCGATTTTTAAAAACTAAAATCAGTTGGGAAGAAATGCACAAAATTTTAAAAATACCCAAATTTTATTACCGGGAAAATTTTTGACGTCAAAAAGGGCACAGGCATAGTTTAATGGGGAAAAAACCCAAAAAAATTTTAATTAAAAGATCATTTGAAATTTCCCTTTGGGAAAATTTTGACGTCAAAAACAAAAGCATAATGTTTTTAAAGAAAAGCACATAATTTTTTATATGATCATTTGATTACCGGGAAAGTTTGACGTCGGGAAAGACACAGTTCATGATGTTTAATGAAATGCACATAATTTTAATATATGACCATTTGATTACCGGGAAAGTTTTGACGTCAAAAGACACAGTCATGATGTTTAATGAAATGCACATAATTTTAATATATGACCATTTGATTACCGGGAAAGTTTTGACGTCAAAAGACACAGTCATGATGTTTAATGAAATGCACATAATTTTAATATATGACCATTTGATTACCGGGAAAGTTTTGACGTCAAAAGACACAGTCATGATGTTTAATGAAATGCACATAATTTTAATATATGACCATTTGATTACCGGAAAAAAGTTTTGACGTCAAAAGACACAGTCATGGGGCCATGCTGTTGAATAAAAAAATGCACTATAATTTTTAAAAATTCAATATAGACCATGACCACTTTTTGATTTTACCGGGAAAGTTTTTTGACGGTCAAAGACACAGTCAATGAATGTTTAATGAAATGCCAAATAATTTTAATATATGACCATTTGATTACAGGTCGGAAAGTTTTTGACCGTCAAAAAACACAGATCATGATGTTTAAAATGAAATGCAACTATAAAATTTTTTAATATATGTACGCCATTTTGATTACCGGGAAAGTTTTGACGTCAAAAGACATCAGTCATGATGTTTAATGAAATGCAACAATAATTTTAATATATGAACCATTTGATTACCGGGAAGTTTTTTACGGGCAAAAAAAAAAAAGGAAAAAAAAAAAAACGTTTTTGGATTTTAAAAAAAAATTTCAAAATTTTTTAAAAAATGAAACCCTTTTTTAACCGGGGAAAAAATTTTTTACGGGGCAAAAACAAAAAAAAAGGGCAGATGTTTAAAAAAAAATAAAGCACATGATTTTTTAATTAATTACCATTTTGATTACCGGGGAAATTTTTTTTTACCCTTTTTAAAGTTTCAGTCCCTTTATTTTTTTTTAATTTTAAATTTCACTAAATTTTTTTATATATTTTTTTTTTTACCAATTTTTATTATTTCGGGAAAGTTTTTTACGGTTAAAAAACAAAAGTCAAAGAAAGTTAAAGAAAGGGACATTTAAAATTTTAATTTTGCCAATTTTAAATTTTCCGGGGAAAGTTTTGACGTCAAAAGGGCACGGGCATGATTTTTTTAAAGGGGAAAAGCAAAAATAATTTTTTTATATGACCATTAATTTTGATTACCGGGAAAGTTTTGACGTCAAAAGACACAGTCATGATGTTTTAGATCACTCTCGTTGAGGGGAAAGTATGAAATTAAAAAAAAGAGACAATACAGGACTGTGAATCAATGGGGTTTCATTTCTCTGTAATGAAGAATTTCAACAGGGTATTTTAGTAACTTGTATTTACATATTCACCTTTTAAAAAGATACTATATTTGTAATTTTCGTATCTCGAAGAAATATATAGAAAAATGGAAACAAAGATTTAATGTTTAAACAAAGTAATTAGAATATTTGCGCGCGTTGCATTACATACAACACTTATATAGAAGATATGTCATTCTTAATAACAATACATTTTTAGAAAAGAAAACATGTGTGACATCTTTCAAAACTAAATGAAGATCAAGTCATAAAATAGTTTTTATCAATAACATAATTTAGAATTTTTGATTCATTATAGGAATAATACTGTAAGAAAAATAAATCTTCAATAAAAACATTGCCGACAGTTTCTTGCCACGTATTACCGTCTATAAGATAACTAAGGCGAAACTATTCTAGCAAAAATATCATTTGAGCCGCGTCACGACAAAACCAACATAATGGGTTTGCGACCAGCATCCGCGCAGTCTGATCAGGATCCATGCTGTTCACTTACAAACCCTGTTACAAGTAGAGAAACTGATAGCGAACAGCATTGATCCTGATCAGACTGCGCGGATGCGCAGGAGGGTCTGGATCCATGCTGGTCGTAAACACATTACGTTGGTTTTGTCATGACGCGGCTCATTTATTGGTCTCTTTCCATATTGAAAACTTCTTGCTTTCTAAAATTTGAATTCGGATGTACATTGCTCACCTTTGCTATGCTATTGTTTACACATAAACTTTGAAATTATTCTTATTCCTTTGCAGGAGTGTGACACAGGAAGAAAAAAAAGAAATACCCACCAAGCATTGGTTGACACTAAAGAGGTGACAGTTAGCCGAACAATACGAATTGTTGATAACTCCAATAGTTCTACTCTAAGTGGTATAAACTATAACTATACTCAATTGCAAGTGGACAATTCTGTATACTTACTTGAGCAAAGTACTGATAAATTTTGTGTCAACAATTTCAGAAAATGATTTACTTAGTATTTAAATTTGGTTATTATCAGAAATTTGGTTGCGTGTAAATAGCTTAAGTACGAAAAGTAAAAGTTACAGCATTGAGATTTTTTTTGTCTAGTCACGTCACAGTTGATCAGTATCTGTGGCGTCCATCTCGTCTACAGATTAACAAAAGTGCTCGATACCGCATGGACCTAACGTTACCATTTTATTTTTTATTAAATTAAAAATTTTTTTAAAAAACTTTAAGACTTTACTAAAACACAGGGCCCTGGGAAATTAAAACTTTTTTATCAAAAAGAAAAAATTTTATTTTTAATGCCTTTTTTTAATCCGTTTAAAACTTACTCATTGATTATTTAAAATTACTTACCCCTTTTTAAACACATTAAACACATTTAAAAATTTTAGAAAAAAAAAATTTTAAAAAATTTAAAGGGCAAACCCCATTTTCAAAAACCCCTTTTGATTTCAACCCCGCCCTTTTTATAAAACCAAAATCGTTTTAAGTCAATTTAAATTTTATTAATTTTCTGGGAAACCTTTATCCCAAAAATACGCCGTTTAAAAGTAAACAATTTTTCCCTCCCAATACAAATCAATCACTTAGAATACCCTGGTTTTTTCCACATCGCAAAAAAAACCTCTCACAAAATAAAGAAAGACAAAAAAAAAAAAAAATGAAAATCAACTGCAGAATAATGAAATAAATGCTCTTATATTCCATACTTTGTTAAAAAAAACAATTTTTAGAACTTATACTGCTCGATGGACATATTTTGAAATAATAATCAAAACCTTTTTTAAATGATGTATTTTTAAACAAAGCTGTTATAGGATAATATTTACATATTTGCGATGTTTATAATGCATTATTTCAACAATAAGGAAAAGTCTTTTCTTTTATCATTTCTTCCCAATTGCTTTATAAATTTCTTTGAAAATAGAGCCTGTCTATATTTGAGCCGCGTCATGACTAAACCAACATCGCGGGTTTGCGACCAGCATGGATCCAGACCAGCCTGCGCATCCGCGCAGTCTGATCAGGATCCATGCTGTTCGCTTACAAACCCTATAACAAGTACAGAAACTGATAGCGAACAGCATGGATCCTGATCAGACTGAGCGGATGCGCTGGCTGATCTGGATCCATGCTGGTCACAAACCCACTATGTTGGTTTTGTCATGACGCGGCTCATTTTGTTTTTATTTCAGGTGTACCAGATTTATTGTTGATTGTGTTATCCAGCATTGTTTGTTTCTTAAACTATAACAAAAGAAGATGGTGACCATGAAGTCCTATAATAATGTAACAAACGTTATTTGTGTCACATATAACATTAACACAGTAGTTTATGTCACAATTATTAAGGATGCATGTTGTTTATGTCACATTTATTAAAGATACATGTTTTATGTCACATCAGAAGTTTTGTTAACGAATGTTTGTTGTTTGTTTGTTTGAATGAACTTGTTTGTTTGGAGGGAGGGACTTGTTAAGATATATTTAACCTGACAATACAGCAAGATTGTTCATGGAATGCCCAAGACGCTATTCATACATTTCTTAAAATAAACGAATATAATTCTAACGTATTTTGTTTTTTATGCATATATTAAGTGAACCGTCCATCCGTCTGTCCGTACGAGGTTACCCATAAACGGCAAGTTAGAATTTCTTAAGTGCTACCTATAGCAATGGCTTTATAATTTATACAGTTAATGATCCAGCAATTTCAAAAACATTGGGGCCCCCATATTTTTTAAATTTTTTGCCCTTTTTAGCAAAATAGAAAAATTTATATGGTTAAATAAACTGGATTTTATATACCCTAATTCTATCCTAATGGCCATGATTTCCATACTTTACTCAATACAAAGAACAAGTTTTTGCAAAGTTTTTTTAGCTTTTCACCATATTTCCCAAGTTTTTTTTCCCTTTTTTAAAACTTTGAAAATAAGATCTTTTAAAGGGGAAGTTGGGTTTTTATCAAAATTTAAAATTTCTTTTTTTTTTAAAAATCTTTTTTATTTGGGAAGTAGATACCTTCAATGGTCCCCTTAATTTTTTAACTAAGGGGGCACTTTATTAAAATCATTTGTGAAAAAAAAATTTTTTAAAATTTTTGTTCACAGCCCTTTTAATTTTTTAAATTTTATTTCTTTTCAGTTTTAAAATGGCATGCCCGGGAAATCCCCTTCCTTTAGATTTTGGGTCAAGGTTACCAATGCCAAAAACGATTTTTTTTTTACTTTTACACGTGTAGTCTTTTTTTCTATCGACATATGTCTTTTATATTTGGCATGAACATAAATTGGGAAGTATTTTACCTTTGGATCAGTAAGGTCAAGGTGACCGGTGCCAAAGATAGATTTTTACAATTTTGCCAATACAACCTTTATTAATTAACAGATGTCTTTTATATTTGGTTGGTAGATAACTTGCATGGGTCAGTGGTTCAAGGTCATGGGTATTTGGGTACCAATAATAGATTTCTAACATTTGCTTAGACAGCCGTTTTAATTGATGTTTTTCATATTTAATAGGATGATTACTTGCGTTGGCTTCTTTGAATTGAGCGGTCAGTTGGGTCAAGGTCACCAGTGCTTAAAATATATTGTTTACACTTTTGCCTTTATCTATCGATACACGTCTGTCATATTTGGTAGGAAGATAACTTGCAATGTCTTCTTTTGAACTCACTCCGGTGTCAGCGGATCTATTTTACTTAGTAGAATCCGGTATTACGTTAGGATATTACAGAGGATAAATAGAAAACAACCTAAAAAAATATAAACCGAAGCTTGGCTTCCAGCTTTTTATATGATTGGACTTCAAAGTCTTCTACCGTAAAATAGTTTTCCCTTGCCGTTAAAATTAATGTCGCAATATGTATATGCATGATAAATTTTAGTTAGCAGTATTATATAACAATAAACATTGAGAAAATGTGTGCATAGTTTTAGTTACTTTAGGGCAAAAAGAAATGGTCCGATTCATCTGCTGACTCAAGACGAAATATGCTTTTGTTTTAAATTAAAATGTAAAAGCGAATGATTAAAGTATAGTATGCAGCTACGATAGGTGTTGGGTGCATGTAATACTCATATGTAGTATATTGCTTTGCGAACTTGGACAAGTTTATAACTATACTAGTGTCCATCTACTTGCCCCTCACTGCTGTGGGTTCGAATTCTGCCAGGGATTTAGTATTATTCATATCTTCAGCTAGCATAAGGAAAGTCGCTGGTTCTATTCAGGTTCCCGTTCGTGCCTGAAATAATGCCAGAGAGGCACCTGGGGTCTCCTTTCAACAGTATAGCTGGAAAGTCACCATATGACCTTACTGTGTCGGTGCGACGTAAAACCCAACAAGAATCTATTAGTATTTGTATGAGACTCTTATTTTGTATAGTACTAGCGTTATACAATCTGGCTGAATATCAGCTTGTTTATTTTTACAGAAGTCACATTTATAATCTTATAAAAATAACTTATCAGGCACATTGAATACTGTATGTTCTACAATAAACACAATTATTATGTTTCGATCATTTACAATGTACGTTACATTCACGCTTGTAAATGTGCGTGCGTGTGCGTGTGTGCTATTGTATTTTGTTTGTCACTTTAACCAGCAAAAAGACCTGAGACCACTTCCATTTTATTTCTGTAGACCTTATCATAGCCTGGGTTACAGGCGTTGATATTTTTGCTTATTCATAATATATGCGCTATTTAATACTCGATCATGATATGATCGATTTGCCAAAGAGGAGCACATAAAAATCGACAGACCACAGGCTAACATTATCATTATAGCCGCTATTTCGTCAGATTTCATACTGCATAACATGCACAAAATAACATAACACCCGTAACCCCGGCTATAACCAAATAGCCCAAACATATTCAAAAATGATATCCATGTTGGTAATTACAAATTATTGTAAACTATGGATTCAATGTTTCTACACTAGTTAATCTACATTTGAAAAAAAGACTGAAATAGAATTTTACCTTCCGGCGATACCATAGTCTAAGTAATAATACAAGCATCGAAACACGAGGCTATCTGATTTATACGAGGGGGCATAGCCCCCGAGTATTAATCAGATTGCCGAGTGTTTTGATGTTCTTTCTCTTTTGTATCATAGTCATACATAAAAACACATTCCCTGTTATCATAATATGACACCCAAGAAAAAAATGAACCAATGATCGAACATCTAAATGTGATATTTCTGTCGCTTTCCCTTTCTATGCCGTCACAATATGTAAACCCCAGCAAAAATGAGTTAATCAATGGGCACGCTCTGGAGTGTGGGTAACTAATACCTGCACTCCAGTTAACGCACTGTACATGTATATGTCTGACACATTTTTCAACAGAAAGGTCCCCAAACTATGATACAATTCTCTTTTGTATCATAGGCAAAAATAATAACAGTTCGCTGTCGTCACAATATTAAACCCCAGAAAAATGTGTCCAAAGTACGAGCATCTGAAAGTAACCAATGCTCAAGCATCAGAATATGACTTTTCGCAATAAGTAAATCCCAGAAAAAATGAGTCAGTCAAGTATATTGTATCATAGTTATGGAAACGTGTCAGAGTTAAATCGTTTACCAATATATGCACTGTGCGTTAACTGGAGTGCAGATATTAGTTACCTCCCTCACTCTGTGTTGAAAGGCTCATTTTTCTTGGACTTTCTTATTTGGACGACAGGGAAAGAGATAACGACAGAAAAGTCATATTCAGATGCTTGTACATTGGTAACATTTTTCTTGGACGACACTGAATACGAGAAAGAAAATGATTAGCCGATAGAAATATTCTTTTGCCATTGAATTTTGCCTTTTACTTCTATTAAGCCAGAGGAGGTAGGGGTGTACACCATTTTACCGGGCTCGCCAACATTCTGCAATCACAAATCATGCACATTGACTAACTGTAAACGAAATAATACGAAATAATACGCATCTTTGCGAGTGCATTTTATTTACATTGTAAAATGTATACATAAATAAACAAAATTTACAAATATTACATCATGATAACAAAACAACTAGGCTGTTTTTTTATATTTTGAATATACATGTACAAGTTCATTACTTAAAATTTTATAAAATGTTGCCAGAAGTTTTTAAATAAGAAAAATATAAAAATGGATTATAAACTTAGTTTAGTAAACATTTCAAACATTCAAGGATAAATAAATTATTTATTTCTTATTCACTTTCCTTTCCTTAAACTATATCCCTCAGTAGACAACATCAAAATAAAATATGTCTGAATCTTAATTTACAAAAAAGGTGCATTTTACTTTGAAATAAATCAATTGTGTCCTTTGTGAATCGCCCATTAGTTTATATTTTCACAATCCACACGAACTCTTTTAAGTATCCTATATGCGATTTTAAATTTATCTTACTATGAAAATTTATACTCGTCCCTCTTTTAAAAAATAAAACATAGTCCTGAATTAAAACAAACACACATTACACCACCCCTTATATACATGTAAATAATATAATGCCATTTTAAAGACTAGACAGCCACGCCTTCCCATACTCATTGTCATATACTGTAAACAAATCTGTACAACTTTATAGCAACAAAGTAACAATATAATAGAATCACACCAGTTGTCCTAATAAATAAATGAACAAATAAATAAAATGACATAAATAAATCAATTAATATATATAAATTATTAAATAAAATAGAGTCTATTAAAAAAGAACACATGTAAAAAAATTAATGAAATAAAATGAAATATTTGACAATTATAACATAAGTGGTCCATCGTTACAAACAGTATAAACAGAGTTGTTCTTCGTTACAAACAGTATAAACAGAGTTGTTCTTCGTTACAGACAGTATAAACAGAGTAATTCTATAAATAGAGATGTTCATCGTTACACTTAGCAAACATCAGTCTAAATGCCATTCATTAGCAAAAAAAAATAGGATATATGAAGAAATAACCGATGACACATCAATATTTAAAACAATGTCATGAGATGCTTTAATTACATGTTGACAACACAACTTTCTTTTCTTCAGGAGCACATTTGTCTCAGAGCACATTTATCTCACAAAGTGAGACCGATGTGCTCGTTAACATTCATATTTGCAACAAATTGAAAATGAGACAAATGTGTTCGACAGACAATAGAAAGGACGCTTGAAGCACATTTGTCTCACACTTTTCCATAAAATTCTAAAAAAGGGGTAAATGCCCGTCCGTTTACCGGCTACAAGCCATTGTTCTGTGCTTCCTGTATTTATAATACCGTTTTTAGGTCACTTATGGCCAATCGAAAACTTCCTGCCTTTGCATAAGAGTCATATATTAACTTAAAGAATATACCTGTTTTGCATGTCAGAACGAAAATTTCTACCAGTGCAGTATACAGAGCAAAATACATGCAGCGAGATCATTCTTATCGTTATTAATTGTGACACGTTTCTTCCCGACGCTTAAAGTTTTATAAATACATGTAAATGATTTAAGAAATTTTTCTAACAACAAAAATGTCGTACATGTTTTTACGGTGGCATAAGGTGGACAAATGATTTTCTTATTTATTACGTGCGCATGCTATAGCTATAACGTCGCCACGCGATACTATTACGTGCTCACTCGATAGCTATTACTTTCTAAAGGGATAGCTATTGCATGCGCAAGCGATAACTATTACGTGTGCACGCGGGTAGGTATTTCGCATTTGGACACTGGACGGGCTTCCTGGCGTGAATAGTTCGACGCCCGAGCGAGTGGCAAATATGCTTTGTTGTCCCTTCAAAAACTTGATCGGAGCACATTTGTCACATTTAAATGTGATTTTTGGGGTAGACATTTGAGGTCCCATTTGTCTCATGTGGGACAAATACGACCGCATCGGTCCTTCGTAAGACAAAATTTTTATATGCTCCGAGAAAAAGGTACTCCTACAAGGCTTGACCGAAAGCTAATTAACTGAACAAAACATACCTTTGGAAATAGTAAGGCTAAGGTTGATAATACAAAACTCCCTAGTATTGTTTTTGTTCTGAATAAAATATGTATTTATCTTCGATATCGTAGTCCTCTTTAACTCATGGTTTACAGGGTTGTTTGCATAAATAGAAATAGCCAGAACGGGAAATTGTTGATATTAAGTAAAATTGAATATTATAAATACAAAGGCTATTGGTTCAAGAGCGTGTGTAAAATATTTTAGAATGCTGTAAAAGTTGAGCGATAAATCTGAGCGTTTTATCAAAGTAATACTTAACTTTGCAGGATTTGATATAAAGTGTTTTTAAATAACCAAAAATTAAAGGTCCTTGATAGTAAATGTTTTTAACGCACATTTCTTATCAATTGTAGAATAATATGTTTCTTCTTGCTCAGGATTATCTTTCATCACATTTTCTACGTCATAAACTTTGCTCCTCCCACCAAACACATTATCTAAGCTCATTTGTGACGGCGTAGAATGGGAAACTCCCATCGACATGCGATTAGGGGAGTCTCTAATAACTGTATCGACGTCATAAAATTTACTCCGCCCACTTGTGTAACCATCGTCCAATCTAGTGTGGGATGACATGTGTGGAACAGTTCTTATTGACGCCTGCGACTGACGCTTTGAGAGTCTCTGCTCACTCATTTTCCTTTCTAGCTTTTGCTTACGTTCATTTTGTTTCGCCTCGCGCATTGCACGTCGGAAGCTACTTACGTAACAATACAGAGCAATAGACGCTGAACCGCCTAGGAAGAAAGAAAGACCTCCAACTAAAAACATTTGAGCAAGACTGAATCTGGGTTTCTCCATGAAACTATCCGACATTGAGCTTGAAAGTGCAACATCTGAAGAAGAAAAAGAAAGCTTTTATGAAGTTCTTGTTAAGAGTTATAAACTTAAACTGTAACATTTTATCAAAGAAGTCCTAATCAATCGTGTATAATTTCATTCAAATTGTATTAGTGGCATAAGAGAAGTAGTCCGGACAAACTTTTAATACAAACATCATTAAAGGGTCATAACTCTGACAAAATCATTGAACTGAAACATACCAACAATATGCACAAGTAGATTTACTGATCATTCCTGTAAAGGTTAGTTGAAATTGAACAGTAGTTTTTGAGGTGCAGTCCGAACAAGTTTGACAGACGGACAGACGATGGAGAAGTGTCCGCTACACTTAACAGACCACACAAAAATGCATTGCTACACAGCTCCAACAAAGAAAGATCAACAAATACTGTATTATAAAACATAAAAGAAGATGAAAGAAGCACTTACTAATACATGGTCCCATATCACAATCTGTAGTCTCCTCTCTATTGCCTTCACAATGTAAATAAAATTTAATGCCGGCGGAGCTTCACTTCCGGTCCCGTATCACCATTCCCCTCCCCCAACTTCCCGGCCCCCGAAGCTCCAGCCCCAAAACTGATAATGTAAAACCTGGTAACAAACAACGAGTTTAATTCAGCGAAAAAATTTTAAAAAAAAGGGCCAGAAGTACATTACAGTAACGAAGTTAAATTGTAGCAGTTGTTGATCTTTTGTAAAACCAAAAAAATCGGGAAATATTTCATTGTTTTAATTCTCGGTCTTTCCTTAAAAAAATAGTTTAAATGTAACATAAAACTAAAAAAGATACTATAGTTCATGTATCTAGCAGAGAGCCTACAGGAGTAACCTTCTAAACTATCACGTGAAAATAATTTAATATGAATTTTTCATTACTTAAAAAGTATTTATAGGAAGGCATAAAAAATATTAATTTGTTAGTCTTTACATTTTATTTGAATGCATACGTTAGTAGTACCCGTTTTTAACATTATAAATTTTTATTGTTTACTTAAAAATGTCTTTTATAATCCTGGTGATAACTTACTCAAAAGCTTTTTAAAAAAACATTTTAATGGTATGTATGAAAATTTTTTGGGAATCCCGATCTTTTAAAAGTATATTTCCTTAAAATGGAGGGAAAAGGGACTTTAAAAAAGTTCCTTGGGGATGGATGGGGCATGCCTTTTGGCCCCCCATGGGGGCCCTAAAATTTTTTTCCCCCGGGTTTGGGGTTTTTACACCCCTTTCGTCCCCATTTAGCCCGCCATCGCAGCCCCTTGTACAGGTTGACCACGTGTTCCATTCTGACCAACCACCGTCAATGTTGCTGACAAGAGCGACATCTATAAAACATGAACTTCAATTATCTACATGGTTTATTGATTGCACACAAAAGCAATACATTTCAAGAATAATAACATTTTTCTGTCTCATTCTTTTTGCTTGTATCGAATCTATCAATTAGTAGGTTTCCATTATGGAAACAATTTGAAATGTTTATTTTTTTAATGTTCAATGTCATTTTGAAAGAACTAGAAGTAAGCAAAAAATATCTGAAAGCTTACCAATTGATTAAGAAACGCAAGATTTAATCATATAAATTGCTTACCTAAGAAAGCCAGGATACACATTTTAAAGACATGGTTTTTGAGGATCGAACAGTTTAACGATGTAAGGAAAGTTTTTTTAAAAGAACGATAGGGAATGTAGCCAGATATTTGCAAAATCCTACGGATGGGAAACCAAAGTTAGCAGTGTAAGACTTGGATGATAACGGCAATAGGGTGCTTGTGTACTTAGCAGTTACCTGTACGGTACCTAGAGCTGATTTAATAAGACCGACCGCCAAGCGGTGACCACGCTTGACTTCATCATTTTTTTAAAGTCAAATATATCGGTCGTAAATAATGCATTTTACTGTTGTGTCACACGTGTAAAATTTTGACCTGCCGCCATAACATCATGTAGGTCAAGGTCACCTATGAGTCATAGTGAAACAGTTTGATTTTCTTTAAGACTTTGTCCTAAAAAAAGTTGTGTTCCAGTATGAAGATTAACAATTTCTAAGTTAAAGCTAAATATATTGAAATTCAATAATTAGACCTTCATAGTCACTGATGAATTATGTTCAATGTCATGGTAGTCTACTCCACAGGACTGTTGTGACAAACCATTTTTAAAGCACAAAGTTATAGCAAAATATCAAGCTAAATTCAAAATTTTGATCTCAAGTTATATCCAAATACATTTATAGCAAAATTCAATAATTTTACCTTTCATCGTCATTGATGATTAAAGGTCAAGTCCTGTTTGGTCTACTTGAATGTCTTGTGCAAAAGGGTTGTAATGTCCAAGTACAAAGACAATCCATTAAGAAATAAAAAAAAATACGACCAATGTTAAAATTTCCATATGGTCACAAGTATGGACAACATGACTTTAGCCAAAGCTTGCATTTTTTTCTTTGTAAAGGAAGCTAACAATAATATACAATAACATACACAGATCTGTGTAAATAACAATGTCTCTTTAATATAAATTAGAACATTTACTAGATGCATGTAACTAACTTGAAGAAAATGCTAAGAAAATATTTATTATGTCCAGGACAGACGTAGGAGCATTGTTCATTATTTGACAACATTGACTGTTTACATAGCATTTAGAAAATATCTTGTATTCTGGCTTTTATTTTGATGGTTTTTAATTATGATGGATTTTTCAATGATAATGTCAATAGTAAGGTTTTATACTGCCGCGCAAAATGAAAGAGAGGTCTGAAACATTAAAGTTAGAGTAAATAAATTGCTCAAGCCTATACTATGGGAAAAATAAACAAAAGCATTCAGTGATACTGTATTTTATTCATTGTTCATACTTTACAAAAAATAGAGGGTTTTAAATAAATACACACTATATACACAAGAATTTTTATCTAAAAGAATAGACATAGTATAAAATGAAATAAACAAAGAAAAAAATATCAGCTGAAATTTGGTTTATAAAATTTGGTTAACAAAGATGGAAAGATGGTTTGTGATACAGTAAAGAACCAGTTTGTCAATATCTAATATGATTCAACATTAATTAATGCAGGTATTTTTATACTTGACTTACAATTTACCTGACTTACAAGTAGTAAATGATTTGGTAAGACCCCTATAACAAGTTGTATAAATGACAAGGTCTAAAGAGGCAGAAATTGTGTGTGATCTAGAGGGATTATTTTGCTCATAATGACAATTCAATGACAAAACATAGCCCAGACATTTCTTCATCATATATTTATAAAACAACATAGACCAACTATAAGTCTAGCAACTGTTGTTAGGATTAAAATAAGTCAGTTTATGTTCTGGTATAGTTAAAAAAGATTCCACCTCTTTCAGACATACATTGTAAACAGGTACACTTAGTGTAGACTGATACATTGTAAACAGGTTCACTTAGTGTAGATTGTTTACATTGTAAACAGGTTCACTTAGTGTAGACTGTTTACATTGTAAACAAAGTTGATTAAAGCATTATGTCCCAAAGTTAGTCTGGTGTTTTAAATAATAGAGAATTTGAGCTATATTTAATAACAAACATATTTAAGAGGCACACTATCATGACTATGATATGCTTAGAAGCCATTTATTTAATATATGTAATAAGAAGAAAAACTTGCACAATCTCAAGTGATTTATGAATGTATTTCTTTTTATTTCAGACATGAACACCCATTTTTTTTATCTTAACATGTTTCAACATTATAATATTGTTATTTGCTATTCACTATTGAAGTTTTGGTTAACTTTGGGACAAGCTGCTTTAGTTTAACCATACATATAATGTCCCTTTAGGACTACAACAAATATGTTCAACTTACAGCAGATATACTGACCTTATTATATAACAATAATATCATCAAGGCATATACACATAACAACATCACACTTAATCCTATATATATATATATTGCACATATAATTAAACACAAAAAAGAAATCTTGTTATATCCAGTAGACTAAATTTATTTGTCCTACTACACTCAAAATATTTGTCGTATATAAAATACAATAAAAAACAATCAAAGATAGCTTCATAAATGTAAATTAAGCTATTTATATAAAAGATTAGAATAGAATTAAACCTGGTGACATAAATCAGAATTCAATACAAACATAAAAAGGACCTGCTAAGGACCTTATTAGTCATGTGACCTTAAAAAGTGACCTAAGTCATGAACATGTGAAATCTTGCCTATCTGTCAAAGCATTACTTTGAGGTCCATTAAAATTTATAAATGTATAATTCCTTCAAATCAGCATGTGAAATGTTACACCATAGCTTGAATTAATAACAGCAGTCATTTATACTATTTCAATTGTGTTATTTTCAGACTAAGAATATCATAAATGGTTTGAAGTGCAAAGAATTTTACTACATGTACTTAACATTTTATGTTCTATTAGATTTTATATTTATTGTTAGCCTTCATCCTGGTGCAACCATGAAAGTGACTTTACCACCAGTACAAAGCCAGGTCATTGTACATATCAGTGCAGTCTGACCAGGCTCTATATAGTTGGCTAACTAGGTGCTGGTTTTTGTAGTTTACACTCCGGTTCATGGAAGTAAGCCACTTTAAAAATTCACCAAAGCACAGTTCAGCCACTGCATCATTCCTGGGCAGGCTGTCAAGCTGTTTACCAGTACTAGATGCCTCACTTTCCCAAGGAACTTCTATTTATTTCTGTAAATGCCAGAGCAGACGTTAAGCGCAAATGACAGTAGAGGGGATTTCATTATCAATCACAATGAAATTGACCTAGATTGTCTGGGAATCCAACCAAGGTCGCCCAATTAACAGTCCAGTGTTCAACCTATTGAGCAAACCAGCCAGTACTTGATGGTTCACTTCCTTAAAACTTTTTATTTTTTCAACTTTATATTCTCAAAATTACCAAATAAAGAAACTCAGCACGTTAAATGGTAAATAGAATTCATTCATCATTAATCAAAATACCTTTGATGTAAAAACAATCAAAGTAAAATAATTATTTATATATTAACAAATTAGTATCTAGTAAAAATGCACACAAGACCATGCTTTGTTTTGGGTACACAGAGAGTAAATATAACCTCCAAATGATTGATCATTTCTCAGAATACTTTTTCAACTAAGTCAAAATGACTTAGGTGTAAAAACATATCTGAGAGCTGTGTCTAAGTTCAATAAAAATAATTTGAATACCAGTCCACAAATGCAGCGATGTTATTGGTTGCATGGATAATAAATTTTGCCAATGTACAGAGAAAAGCTGACTGAATCTTGGAAAAGCCGACTGGTTTTCAATTTGTTTTTTATAGAATTTAGTCCTTATATACCCAAATATATATCTTTTATTAAACAAAAATTAAAATATATAAAAGTACTACAACAAAAGAGAGTGTGTGTGCATGTGTCTGTGTGCTCATATCTGAATCACAAACAATTATATAGTTTACAAGATCACAAAATGTACTTACAAAAGTCAAAAGTACAATTAGGTGTTTGGCTTTGTTACAGATATACATATCTATAAGTGACTCATTCCAACATAAAATAGAAAAAAAATGAACACAAAAATAATGGAAAATGAAAAACTGAAACAAATGTAAGGAATCATGTAGCTTATACAACAACTGTCACCTTTACCCTATCTTTTATCAATATCACATTACTCTCAATATTTTGTTTCTCAAAAATGTGTTGCCTCAAGCAAATGTTAGTCATCTTTAATACTTAATCTCTGCTTTACCCTACAGTTTAATCAATAAAATACTGACATATTTGATTACTTATAAGTCACAATGTTGGGATGCTGTCTTTTTTACAATTTAAGGTTGGATTTATAGAAATAATCCTTCTTTTTTAAAATAAAAAAAAAATCTTTTTTTGAGAGATAAAAGAAAGTACAGAATGTTTAAAAAAAGGTATATGGTTTTCATGCAGTGTTTAATCCATGCTACATCAAAAGGTTTCCGATGTGCTGTTTGATTTACAAGGTATAGACATACTTGCCAAGGAATAAAGCAGAGATGTTTGCAAAAGTCGATAAATAACATTAAATATCATAAAAGGGTTACATTTGCAATTTAGAGCGGAAGTATTCAGCAAGAAAAGTATCAGTGAATTATGTAACCATAGCAACAAGGTGACATGATCTATAAGCTACAGTCTAGCGTGGATATGTATGAGATGAAATGACATGTGACTGAGACATGGATTAAAAAGAAATTGTACTGGCACTAGTCCATCTTTCTGACAGGAATGGCATATCGTGGTTCAAGCTGCATCGGACACACAAATTCTCTTGACTACTTGGCACGATATTCACGTGCACGACTGTGTCAGATCCGTACAGTCATTTATTATGCTCATATGTTTTTATGTATTAAAATTCACAAAGTCTTCATTACTAGTCGATTTTTTTTTTCCAATCCTTTTTTCATAGTTTTTTTTTTTTATATTTTTGTCTAATACTAAAAATAACATGACTCAGTGGTGACATTTTCATGTCACTATAACCAACAGGAGTCATTTCACACTTATATATAGCACAATGTTTTATACAAAAAAGTTTTCTCTCTAAAAAAAAACACAATAATATCACATCTTATTTTAATGCGAAAATTTTCCCTACATCTTGAATGTTTTTTATCCTACAGTTATCCACATGTTCCTATTTTCATCCATACCCACATTTCTGACAAACTAAAAATATCCCAAGCGTTCTACATTTACAATACCCTCTAAACAATCTTCGTCTATGTTTGCAATAACGTCTAAGAACACGATCTATGGGTGAATGCGTGTCAATTTCACTTTTAAGCTCACCTGAACCGTAACACTGTCCACCATCGAAACAAAATCGTGCCTGAGTTTTTATGTGTTTAGACTGAATCATTGTTTGACTGGGCACTTTAGCCATGCACATAAATCTAAATCTCTCTTCAAAGAAGCCTCCCTTTGTATGGTTTGTAGCAACCCAGGGGGTCCATGGAGTCATTTGGTTTAACACTATCAAAAAGGGGAAATAATAATTACAATAACTGTTGCATATAAAGATCAAATGTTTAAATGATAATTGATTTTATAATGAATGATTAGTGAAAACAATCAAATAAAATTTAGATTCTGATCTATTAATTTCTCTTGTCATAAAATGTCATTTATATTATATAATAGCAAAATTATAAGAATATTATTACTGCTTGGCAGGTAATCACTGATTTACCCTCTTTTGTAAGTCCTTATCTAATTGTCTTACTTTTTAAGATTAAAATGATTTTTACATGATAACTTTTTATTTCTGATTAAACATTTAGATTATTTCCAAAAGAATATTTTAAGACAAAGTTTGGCAATGATTTATCAAGTAAGATATAAGTGGACGTACTTTCACAAAGTTGAGTATTGCACATTCGCCATTCTTGAGTATTACCGACACATGGTATAGACTCTACAGGAGGTTGTGGTTCTATACAAGTTCTCCTTCGTCTTTGTATTCCGCCATTACAATTAGCCGAACACTCGGACCACTCGGCCCATGACGTCCAATTACCTTTCACAGGTGGCACTGTAAATAATATGATCAGTTATTTAAGCTATGTTTGGTATAAGATGAAATAAGATGATCACAGTTTTCAGATAGAATTTATATTATGTTGTTATGATGGTTCAGAGTATTCACAGCTCTATACTCACTTTTCCAGACCATTACTTCAAGCAAAATCCCATCTTAATGCAATGGTTAGAATCCTCTGTCTGTAGCTTACAAATATCAGTGTCAAACAGTTTAAATGTTGGACATGTTGAGAATAGATGTTTTTTTACGTTACAGTATCACTCCTCTACATCTGAATAGCACAACAAAATTACTCACAATATCTAAAACAAGAGTAGTATGTCATAAATTTCAATAAAATAAAAAGTACAAAGACTTAACTCACATGGACATGGCGGGTGACCTTGACAGTAATCATCTTCAAAACTTGTTCCCACACAAGGTCGTCCACCAAATCTAGGTGGTGGGTTACTACAGTAACGATGCCTAGATCTGGTTGCCGTGGAACCACAAGTTTGAGTACATGCTGACCAGGATGTCCAGTCAGTCCACTGACCATGTGCTGAAATATATCATATACTAAAATTACTTTACTGTACCTCCATATACAATGTATACCTAAATATCACATTATTGTCAAGTTCATAAAGGTATAACAAATTAACTGTATATAAACCTTAGAATCATTTAAAATATATCTTATAATAATCAAAGCCTTACCTGTACAGTTTGTGACCTCTACACTGGCCCCGTTACATGGCTGACCACCATAGTAAGGTTTTGGATTATCACATGACCTTGACCTACATTTACAATCACCAGTTGTTCCATCACCACCAACCTGGGAACAATTCTCCCATTTTGACCAATCTGACCAACCTCCATTCACTGAAATCCAACATTGTTGTTTACAAACATGGAAAAATGATAAGTTTTATTCTCTTTATAATTATGACCAGAATACTGCAGGATCTGAAGTCAGAGTTTGAAAAGGTTCATTCATGACTTTTTTTCATAAAAATAAAAAACTATACCAAGTTTCATACAGAGGCCTTTCTTCTTAAGAACCCTTTCCTGTTATTCTTTGCAGTATTGCAAAACGTTATGAATATTGTATACCCAGGTACTTCAAATGTTTCTTGGCCATTGGTTTATGCTAAGAAAAACTGAAGAAAAACAAAAACATATAAAACATACCAGCATGGGGTATAAATGGACATCCAGCCATACTCTGTGACCAGTAATGGACCTCGGGTTGTCCAGAGGGCGCTGTTGTACACTCTCCTATGCTGTCATCCCATCCACAATATGGGTCATTGGCATTTATACATACACTGAAATATTAATATATTATGACTATGTTATTAAAATGAATAATGGAAAATACTAAAAATACATTTACATAAAAATACATAATGAAGGTACATTACATATGATGGTGAAAATACAGTTTCAAGTCTAAATCTACAATGTCATTCGAACTTGTTTTTTTATTGGTAAATTTTACTATGAAATTATGGACTAATATATACATTAATTTCAGGTGTAACTCAAAACTAAGTAACCATAAATAAGTAATTTAAAAAAAAAAAATAAGTGCAGAGCAGCAGTTTCTGTACACTGCACTTCTTATCAATAAAATCTATCATTCTATGATGTTTCAAGTCCATAGCTTTTATACTTGAGGAAAAATGACCAGGACAAAAATAAAGTAAGAAAAGCAACAAAGGGCAATAACTCAAAAATAAGAAATGCTGAGTATCAGTTCTTATGCACTGCACTTCTTTTTAATGAAATCTATCATCCTATGAAGTTTCAAGTCCATAATTTTTATACTTTCAGAGAAATGGCCTGGACAAAAATTAAGTATGAAAATAAACAAAGGGCAATAACTCAAAAAGTAAGAAATGCAGAGTACCAGTTCTTGTGCACTGCACTTCTTCTTAATGAGACCTATCATCCTATGAAGTTTCAAGTCCATGGCTTATATACATTAGGAGAAATGGCCCGGCCAAAATAAAGTATGAAAATTAACAAAGGGCAATAACTCAAAAATTAGGAAGTGCAGAGTACTGGTTCTTGTGCACTGCATTTCTTTTTAATGAGATCTATCATCCTATGAAGTTTCAAGTCCATGGCTTTTTTAGTTGAAGAGAAATGGCCCGGACAAAATTAAAGTATGAAAATTAACAAAGGGCTTTAACTCAAAAAATAAGAACTGCAGAGTACCGGTCCTTGTGCACTGCACTTCGGGTTATTGAAAGAAGCATGCATACCAAGTTTGAAGTCAATCAGACTTATAGTGACTGAGTTATGCTCCGGACAAGCTTTAGCGTACGCCGACGACGACGCCGACACAGACGCCGCCGCCGACACCGCCGACAAAAGTAACCCCTATATGTCACCTTTTCAAGGCGACACAAATATGTCACCTTTTCAAGGCGACACAAAAATAAAGTAGTGAAAATGAAACTTGTATTAAGACTTAATTAGCAAACATACTTACTCGCTATTTTTAAATCTTGAACATCTATGTACAGGAACTTTTATTACATTATGTTGTGTTGATATATAGATTGCCATCTGAAATCACACATTTATAACATTACATTCCTCCATTAATTTGTATATGTATTTCTAAATAATTTAACAAATATTGTTTATTCCTGACTGAAAATAATCATAAACTCCCCCAACTTTAGACTTGAAAAAAAGAAAAGAATCAAAATAAGAGGAAAATGGAGAAATACAACACATCAACACCAGAGCTGGTTGTGGTTATTATTTTCTACTGGTTTCTGTTCGATCAAACCTTCATCAGGATGAAAAAAGGAAATTGTCAAAAGGAAAGCCAATTTAATACATAATTAATTGTTTTTATAAATTGTTTTTCAGTTTATTTATAGACGTTTTTTTGCAATTAAAATCTATTTTATTTTTGACAGTGTGAACTTACTAAAACATTTCTGTTGACAGTTTAAACTTACTTCATCAGTTGAGATTCTCATTTCCTTCACAGGTTTATGATCTCCATTTGGAACTATTTTAATCTCTTCGACAAGACACGTTGTATTTTCACTTGACGACAATAATGTTGTCAGTTTACGTATCTTGCCGTCTGCTGTAGCCACAAATACCACTCTATACATACCCTGCTTCCCTCTAACATTGTCTACTACTACATGTGTCCATCTGTATTATAATAAAGACAATAAAATGTTAATATATATACATCATCAATATATTATTATCAGATATTAGATAATATACCAGTATGACAACTATTGTCTATAATAAATGGTTGACTGGTTAGATGATCTACAGGGAGCGTCCGTGGCCGAGTGGTAAAGATTGTTGACTTCAAATCACTTGCCCCTCACCGCTGTGGGTTCGAATCCCGACAGGGACTTTGGATTCTTTCATGTGAGGAAGCTATCCTGCTAGCTTACGTAACGTCGGTGGTTCTACTCAGGTGCCCGTTGCTGCCTGAAATATGCACGGAAGGGCACCTGAGGTCTTCCTCCACCAGTAAAGCTGGAACGTCGCAATATGACCTATACTGTGTCGATGTGACGTAAAACCCAAAACAAACAAAACAAACAAAAGATGATCTACAAATTTAACAAATTTCAGTCCAGTAGTGAATGGCAGTCATCAAACTGGTGATCAAGAATTTTATTTATCAAATAACTGTCCACTATTTTGCATGAATCCCTTGGGAGAGGCACTGAAGGACAATAAATTGATTTAAACCTTTTTTTCAGTTTAATCAGTTCAATTGTTTGAAAAAAATACAATGCCCAAGTTTACAGTCTTACATACATTCCATAGTATGTTATCTAGTTCACTGTATTATTTACAGACAAGTTGTAAAGTTGTGTAACATCATGCCTTTAATTGAAACTGTGATAATATAAACCTGTAAACTTACTGTACATAATTCATATTCAGAGAAACATAACATTAAACATACAACTGTATATGAAAAAAATAAATACTTGCAATACATCAAATTTTGTGACAAAAAGATACAATATGTTTTGTAACAATAGATCTTACCTCTCATTATCAGCATGAACTAAAGGTATCGTAGTTTCTGGTTGTACAGCCTCATCCATAAACTGATATTTGGACTCAGTCATTGGTTTGTCATTAGACCGTTTAGTATGATCCCTCTTCTCCGGACACTAAATCATTATGGATAAAAACATAAATCAGTTAAACAAAGGGATTGCTATCTATTTTAGTGAAATAAGGGATTTGCTTGCTATTTCATTAAAACAAAGGGATTTGCTTCTGTTTTCAGTAACACAAATGTATTCCTTTCTATAAAACAAAAAGGATCACCTCTATTTCAGTAAAACAAAGGGATTGCTTCTATTTCAGTGAAACAAATGGATTGCTTGCTATTTCAATGAAACAAAGGAAATGCTTTCTTCTTCAATAAGACAAAGTGATCACTCGCTATTTCAATGAAACAAAGGGAATGCTTTCTTCTTCAATAAAGGGAATGCTTTCTTCTTCAATAAAACAAAGTGATCACTTGATATTTCAATGAAACAAAAGGGAATGCTTTCTTCTTCAATAAAACAAAGTGATCACTTGCTATTTCAATGAAACAAAGGGAATGCTTTCTTCTTCAATAAAGGGAATGCTTTCTTCTTCAATAAAACAAAGTGATCAATCGCTATTTCAATGAAACAAAGGGAATGCTTTCTTCTTTAATAAAGGGAATGCTTTCTTCTTCAATAAAACAAAGTGATCACTTGATATTTCAATGAAACAAAAGGGAATGCTTTCTTCTTCAATAAAACAAAGTGATCACTTGCTATTTCAATAAAACAAAAGGGAATGATTTCTTCTACAATAAAACAAACTGATCACTTGCTATTTCAATGAAACAAAAGGGAATGCTTTCTTCTTCAATAAAACAAAGTGATCACTTGCTATTTCAATGAAACAAAGGGAATGCTTTCTTCTTCAATAAAACAAAGTGATCACTTGCTATTTCAATGAAACAAAGGGAATGCTTTCTTCTTCAATAAAACAAAGGGATCACATTCTATTTCAATGAAACAAAGGTATTGCTTTCTTCTTCAAAAAAAACAAAGTGATCACTTGCTATTTCAATGAAACAAAAGGGAATGCTTTCTTCTTCAAGAAAACAAAGTGATCACTTGCTATTTCAATGAAACAAAAGGGAATGCTTTCTTCTTCAATAAAACAAAGTGATCACTTGCTATTTCAATGAAACAAAGGGAATGCTTTCTTCTTCAAGAAAACAAAGTGATCACTTGCTATTTCAATGAAACAAAAGGGAAAGCTTTCTTCTTCAAGAAAACAAAGTGATCACTTGCTATTTCAATGAAACAAAAGGGAATGCTTTCTTCTTCAAGAAAACAAAGTGATCACTTGCTATTTCAGTAAATCAAAAGTATTGCTTGCTTTTATGTGAAACAAAGGGATCACTTGCTATTTCAGTAAAACAAAGGAATTGCTTTCTGATTAAGTGAAACAAAGTGACCACTTGCTACTATTTCAGTGAAACAAAAGAATTGCTTTATCTTTCAGTGAAACAGAGAGATCACTTGTTAATTTTTTTTAAATAAAGAAATTGCTTTGCATTTCAGTGCTTAAAAGGAGTGTTAGAATTAATCATCTTAATTCAAATTATGTTTCTATACCTCCATATCTTTTTTGGCTTCCATTACTTCATGACATAAAATCATACATTAAAATCAAAGGAGTTTTATTAGCATAAAAAATTCAACTGAAATGAGTTAGGCCCCTACCTATTTGTTGACCATATACTTTTAAACAATGTATCCCAGTTTGAATGCTTGAAAATATTACCATCCAGGCTTTTGCCAAAACAGTTATTAAAATAATGTATACACTAACCTGTGTAAGAGGTTTTTGACCATTTTCAGGTTGTTCATGGCGCTCCCACGCAGAACGAGGACTTTCCTGATACTTGAACGGACCAGCGAATGACTTATCTAATGCTAAGATATTATATACACACACTGCAGATCCAGGTATACTGTTTCTGTAATATATGATGCACTTTATTCAGAAATACTGGTATAAATATTATGTAAAGTTTGTTTTAAATACTGAATAATTGTGCATTTTACAATTACATAAGAGTAAACAATATAATAATTACCTTTTTAACAGTGGAATATTGAATAAAGAATTGTATTTTTCACTTACATTAGTGCATAGATAACAGATTTCTTGTTGTTTTTTTTGGTTTTGCTTTTATTTGTTGGGTTTTGTATCGCTGCAATACAATTTAGGTCATATGGCTACATTCAAGCTTAACTGGTGGAGAAAGACCTTGAGTGCCTTTCTGTGCATTATTTCAAACATAAACGGTCATCTGAGTAGAACCACCAACATTCCAGTTAGTGGTTTATAGTCACCTTGACCACTCGACCACGGATGCTCCTAGATCACAAAATAATTTTTTTTTTCAATTACATTGATTGTATTCATAAATACAGCATAACATAGGGATATTTAATACATTATAAATACATGAATATATTTTATCACTTACATTGGAGTATTGAATACAGCATAAATGTATTTATCGGAGCCATCGTCAAGAAGAAATGTTGCCTGTAGTTCATCGTAATAGAACGGATATTCTCCAGGAAGAGAACAATTTAATCGTGACTTGAAGAAAGTTGTCCATGTATTATCAAACATTCCTCCTTCGTCATTCTTACACAGCCTCGCCACTCTTGAATACATCCGCTGAAATTTTACACAAATATCATATTTGTTATTTAGATTTTTGACAGGTTATATGGCCCTATATAAATGGTTGTTTTCATAATCATATAACCCTAGCCGCTAGACATTTAACATTTGACCGGATCATTTTTTAACTCAAAGCAGAACACAATTTCAGTAAATTAAGGGTTAAGTTCAAAATCATTCAGAAAGCTGTGGCCAATTGGTTAAGATGTCTGCCTGTTATCCAAGGAATTGAGAGTTTAAGCTTCACTGTGTCTATAACCATGTTTGGCACCAGTACTGGTTAGTCCAAGGAAGTGTAGATGAAATGACTAAAAGCTTTCTTTATAAACATGCTTAAATTAATGTTCAAAATCTTAAACTGTAGTATAGCATTCAGTATTTTAATGCACTGAAATTAATGCAAGAATGGGAACAGGTCCCTCCCTCTACTCGTCACTACGGAAAGTTGAGAATTGTTCCGAACAAAATCAGTTTGACTTAAAAACCTAGCTAAATGATAAAAATAAATAACTGATTTAAGCATCAAATTATAAAGCTTTTTTGATTATTATTGAAATGAGACATGCCTAAGCTGCCAGCCAATGATGGCAAAATAAAACTCACTTTTCCACAGTTAATGTATTCTACAGCAACTTCCCGGAAGAAGAAGTACACAAGATCTCCTATTTCATATGAAGACACAAAATCTGGCTCTGAAATCAATGAAGGTAAATCTTATGATAAATATACGGTAAGTTTGAATGATTCTCAAAATGATGTAACTACTGATAATATTATAAAAGACTTTTACATTACTATCTCTATATCTGGCCTTGTTGTTGCTTTATCATAAATATATATAATGCTCCTTTACATTAAAAGCCCAAAACTAAATAATATGCCCCAAAGGGCAAAAAAATGCATACATTCTTCTGAAGTAAAAAAAAAACATTTTTTTTAGAGAATATTATCCCAAGGAATAACATTTTATCAATAATGACCAAATATCAATGGTTTGATCAAACATTTTCATAACTCCATGATTTCTGAGAGACAAAGTTATCACAATGTCAACATGAACTTTCTCTATATTTAACTGTAGATGTAATTCCTACATGATTCATGCAATAACGAAAGCAATCAAATTTTCTAGACGTTTGAAAAATAGTGAATATTAAATCTCAAGAAAACAAAAAAGAAAACATTTTCCTGATAAAATAGGTGTAATCTTAAAACATCATAGCACAGGAATTATTTATGTTTATCACACACCCGTGCCGATTTTGCGACTCCGTAAATATGGTATTGCACGGCCGTGCATATATTTTGACGTGACGTCATTAGCGTTATACAAACATACTGTAAAGACGCGCTAAATGTTGGCGTTATACTATAGGCGCGTCAATGAAAAATGACTCTTATTTCACTTTAAACTGTATTTATTTTTGGTATGTGATAAATAGAATATTAAATTCGTGTAAGTTCATTTCTGAATTTATTGCACTCGTATAAAATAATATTATGCTCGCCAAAGGCTCGCATTTTATTCAACTCGTGCAATAAATTCAGTATTGAACTTACACTCATTCAATATCCTCTATTTATGACATTTTCATTCCTTGTCTTTGATATACATTACCATTTAGCCATTTTGAATTTGCCTGAGCAGTTCTCAACTCATTTGAATCAGATCCTTTGCTTCTATAAATAGCAGGGTCCCTGTTTCCGGTCCCGATATGTGTGGCCCCATAAATATCCCCCTCTGTTGTGATAATTGTTGTAGAATTCTGTCCGGGGTCATTCGGGCTCACACCAACTCCTATACTAGTTTCAATGATCTTCGTTAAATTGTTTGCCTGAAATTATCGTGAAAACAGTGAAATACCATGACTTAAAGTTTGATCACACAAACTTAGGTCATAAGCTGAAATTGGAAATAGTATTATGTAAAATCTAATACAAATTTTCACCCGAGTGCAGTAACAGGTTAAACCCTTCTAAATAAAAGGAGTTAAATAGTTATTGCACGAAGGTGAGAAGTCATGCAGTATGTTTTTTCTCGGAAGTCTGAACTCATTTCAGGACTACTGTTCTAAATGAGGTATTAGTTAATATTGTATAGAAATCTCACAGGTACTGTTCTAAATGAGGTATTAGTTAATATTGTATAGAAATCTCACAATTTGGTTACTTATATACGTTGTGGTCTGGCCTCAATTGTTTTTTTATACTTCTTTGTTGAAAAAAACCCTGAACAAACTTGATGTAAGTTGATGTACAGTTTAACTCTCAGCCTTGAGTAAAACTTTATCAAAACAAAAGCCTGTAGAATTATTATATCTCTATATATGTTTGATACAAAAAGGTTAAATACAGTAATGGATGAAATGTATAATTGTATATAGACTTACTGGTCTCCATTGACAGATGGGTGAGAAAGCATTGGTCCCACAAACAAATACAGCATTGTCAAACTTGGCTGCCGCATCTGCTGCTTTCGTGTAATTGTGCAGCAGAAGAACTCGTATATAGTTATGACACGATTCCTGAAATTGTAAAGTTTTTTATATACACTTACAGGGCCTAAGAGGTCCAGGGATTTATGTCACCGACTTCAAGTTACATGACCCTCACCACTGACTTTGGATACGGACATGAGGTATATATCCAGTCAGCTTAAGGTAGGTTGGTGGTTAACTCAAGTGGGTGTAATATGTCCTTAAAGGTTATCCTATGCCAAAAGGTGACATATAAATTTTTAATTAAGCAATTCACTCAATGATACTAAATATGTATGCAAGTCAATTTTTGTGTGGTTTACTATTTTGATACACTGAAGGCTATTACAGGCATCATGGATAAAAATAAGAAGTTGCTGCCTAAAATAAAGGACCATATCTTTGGTTAACTAAAGAGCTGACTTGAGCCGTAAATAATATGAAGGGGCATTTGTGGTCCGATACTATAGTAGGAATGAAAAGTCACCATGATTATGACAATATTGGTGTGACTTAAAATTTTAACCTATGAACCTTCCTACAAGTGCATGAATGGCTTAACATGATTTTCTTGGAGTCTGAATGACTCCGGACATAAACTCTTACAATATATTGACATGAAAGTATAGACATGTAAGTATTTAAGTAATCAGGTTAAAAAAATACCTCAGACTCTCCTTTGTCCATACATGAACTAAATTCTTTCGATTTAAATTCTGCATGTTCAATAAGGTCTAGGTTATCCAGTGATAGACGGAATATACTGTTCCGTGCCCCCACCAGCAGCTGGTCATTTCCCTCATCTACTGTGAGCAGTGTAAACCCAACTAAATCCTCATGGTTAAATATTGGAGCTTCCTCAATCAGTTCTGAAATAAACAATAATTTCAAGAAATGTAACTCTTGCATACTTTTACATCAAAGATGTAGGAGTTGTTTCCCTTATATCAAAATTTGATCAATTTTTCCTACAGAATGTTACGTGCATTCTTTTCAAGTTTCTTATATAATCTTAAAATATTACAGATTTAGAACACTGATTTCTTGCAGGATCCTACAGAAATGACAAGGAAGTTTGATGCTTTCAACTTAAAAAAAAAATAAAAAAACCATCTGTCCATTCATGATTTTGTTTTGTGGACTTACTAGTATTGTTGCCCAAGTTCTATAAGTTGACAGATAAGACACCTCAATAAATAACCCCTGGTGTTAATCATTTTATAAGAGTTTTGCAAAAATATAGATTTAAATGAAACGTTGTTTACTTTACACCTCAATTATAATGTACCATAAATCATTCACAAGAAAGATTTCTCCAAGATAAACAAGAGTATTCTCAGTGCTTGATAGTGAACAAGAACAAGGATAATGTGGAATTTTTTAATTTCAAAAAGGGCAATAATTCTTTCAAAATCCATGTTAGAGTTATGGGCCTTGGACAATGACCTCTCAAAGAAGTGGTGGCAAGGCTGAGTGGTAACCATAACAGACTATTAATCTAAGAATTGTTATCAGTGTGGATTCAAACCCTGTCAGGGGCATGCTTTTGTTTCCTAGAGCACGAAACTTCTTGTTAGTTCCAGGAACAGATTTGAGAGTGAGTCTATAAGCTATAAGCTTCTTACACAATCAAACTAAAATAAATTCTATATAAAGCAAATAAGTGTGTGAAACTTCTAACTAAGACCTATTCCCTTCAGCAGTTTTGGAGATAACAACTGCCATGCAAAAACTAAACCAAAGTGGGATGCTGACTGAGTACAATAGCTCTCCCTTTACGTTGAATAGTTGAGTTAAAAACAGTAACAATAGTCCCCCTTTATCCCCCTGTATCTATGTTGTTATGTTAGTATACAAATAAATATTGCAATAGATCTTTTTGGTGTTCATTTTCTTCTAAATTGCAAAATGTAAAAAAAGACTGCACAACTGAAACCTCCAACACAAAACTATCTTTTACATTCGCCCATTTCTACAAGAGAGCAAAACTTCTAAATTTGAGCGAACATTATTCTGCAAAAAAAGGCAGTTTCAATATTCAAAGATTGATTGATCTTTCAATATACAAATACACATGTATATAGTTGATATGTGTCCTATTTAATAGCATAAACAAATTTCTTTTGAAATTGGGAAAACTATATTTTATAAGTACATTTTTAAAGTGTACGTCAAGACTGCTTTATGAACTAGACAGAGTTAATCTGCATTTTCTGCTTTTGATGTTCAAATATTTGGTCAGGTAAATATACATTCAATTTACTTATATTTTTCACCATTATGTTGAACCAATGTTGCTTATAAGTTTAAATAATGAACATCAAAATCTGTCATTCTATGCTGCAGACATAATTATCAGTACGACCCTGCGATATTGTATAAATTATTTATACCTGCACAGCTTGAGACAGGCCCTTTAAATACATTTAACGTGTTTTGTATACATAAAATCGTTTAACGCTTAGGCCTATTCAGTTAAATAAGTATTAATAAAGCTTCCGCAAATAAAACTCCAGATTTAATAAAGAATCCTTTAAAATTCTGAATGAACTACTTACGTGTGAAATACATGGTAATATTTGATCGGCTAAAAGTCTTAAAATTAATTCTATTTGCCTTAGCTTGTTAACTGTTATATCCGTACATGTAAACAAATAATTCTGTATTGAATCAAACTTAAATGCTGTTTTAAGATGTAAAAGCTGTTTTAAGACATAAAAGACCAGACTTATCATAGCCTGGGAGAACAAATATAACATTGTTAATCAATTAGCTCTGGTATAGGGACCAAGAAATGTTTGTACACGTTAACTGCTGCCCTCTTTATAAAATGTCAAGGGCAATAACTCTCTTATAATTAAATATAAAAGACATTTCTATATGGACCAGGGAGGCCATTGGCACAAGACAGCAAATATTCGTAAAGGTACACTGACAAAAAAACAACAACAACAACAAAAACACAACAGTTCAAACGTTTGATTAATCTAATGATTTAACAAATATAAAACTACCAGGTGGCCATGCCCTGAACACAAAAAAAATTTTTTATCTTCCCTTAAGGGAGATTTTTTTAACTATCTGATCATCTTCACAAAACTTTTATTTATTGAGCATTGAATGCAATACTGTTGTATCTTATACAACTAGTTAGTTAATTAATTAATTAATTAAGTTACAACAGAATTATACTTAAAGTTATAACTTATTGAGTTATGGCCCTTAGACATGAAGCACTTTGATTTGGTATTAGAGATTAATATTGTAGGTAGATGTTTTTGAAAATGAAATAAAACATTATTTTCATGACTTTTTTAAATATTTTCTATAAATTTTCAATCACTTCATAGCCTTAGTAATATTTCTGCTGATTCATAAGTAACATTACTTCAAAGCAAAAACAAGACTATTATCTAAATGATAATAATATACAAATAGTAAAAATGGGGATTTTTTTTATATCTTTTTAATGACTATTATTATTTAAATATGATAGAAATGATATCAAAAGAAACAGGTTTTAAATATTAAGACATAAAATGCTGTAGGTTAACTTTTGTATATTATATTTATGGGTTGTGTCAAGCAGAAACAACATTAAAAACATGAACTATATCCATCTACACTTTTATTTATCTATTTATTCACTTATTTTATGAAATCTGTTGTAAAATAATTTGTAATTAGATAATAAATCTTCTTTCATTTAAAGCCTTAACTATTTACCTTATTTTGCCATACTTTGAATTTTAAACAGTTCAAATTTCAGTATCAAAAAATATAGTAGTAAATTGAGCTACCAAAGTATCAACTCTATACTGGTGGGCATAGGCTTATCATTTGTTACCTAAGGTAATAAAGATAGGTTTTTTTGGTAACTCTGGTGAATACCCTGAACTACACCCCCCATGTTAGGTAACTGTGGGGAATACCCAACTAAGTCCACACTCCATCCCCTACAAAGTTGGGAACTTTGGTGAATAGCAAGTTCAGCCAACCCCTTTATGTTGGGTAACTCTACCTTTCACCCCACAATGTTAGGTAACTCTTGTGAATACCCCCTAAACCCCACAATGTTGGGTAACTCTGGTGAATACCCCCCTAGACCCCACAATGTTGGGTAACTCTTGTGAATACCCCCTAGACCCCACAATGTTAGGTAACTCTTGTGAATACCCCCCTAAACCCCACAATGTTGGGTAACTCTTGTGAATACCCCCCTAGACCCCACAATGTTAGGTAACTCTGGTGAATAACCCCTTCACCCCACAATATTAGGTAACATTGGTAAATGCAACCCCCCTTCACCCCACAATGTTAGGTAACTCTGGTGAATACCCCCTAGACCCCACAATGTAAGGTAACATTTGTAAATGCAACACCCCCCCCCCTTTACCCCACAATGTTAGCTAACTCAGGTGAATACCCCCTAGACCTCACAATGTTAATGTTAGGTAACATTGGTAATGCAACCCCCCCCCCCCCCCCCGCCCGCATTGTTGGATAACCGGTGAATACCCCCCCCTACATGCCAAAATGTTGTTAAAAACATAACTTATCATCAAAACTATGAGAAAAAGGTATGAAAATCTATAGTTCAGTCATTGACCTTGACCTTCTCGACCTGAAAACCACTCATTCATACCTAGACCTTCAATTAACAAAATGTGCCACCTGCAGTTTTTGCCTGAAATAAATGCAAGCCCTTTTGGAAAATTGTGTAATGACCTTGACAGTTAGTGTATCTTCAGTCAACTTGCCTTCTAATCCAAAACTAAATTATATAAACAAGCATTATTCACTTCTACATTAAATTATCTCTTAAGAAAAATACATGTGCCAGGTACTAGTTATATTTGAAATCACAAATTTTGCCATTAAAATCATAAACTTATAATTTATGGATAAAAATTCTGGTAAAATCTGCAAAACTTTATTAAAAATATATTCTTAAATGTTTTGCTAAATTTTACATATGGGGTTTTCTGCTATTTTTATTAATGAAATAGTTCTATGCTAGAATGGTATTGAATTAACTTATGATTCCCCTTTTATAATATCTACATCTCTTTAGTAATAAGGGAAATTTCTATTAATGTAAATAACAATTTAGTAATCATCATATTTCACATTTTCAACTTCAAAAGCACGAAATCAGTTCCCCTATTTACCATAAATTATAATCATCTAATAGATTAAATATCCATTTATTTCACCAGACATATCACTTCCCAACCCATTTCTTAACTGTAAAAAAGTGCAAGCTATTTCTCTATTTTACTTTGATATGTGAGAAAATAAACAGTGAATTTGTTTAAATGATAATAATGTTCATTTAAACACACTTGTCAATGAGTCAGATGACAGCGTGGACATTAAAGAGACATTTACATGGTGATCGATGGGGTTTAAAATCTACCAGAAATGAAACATTTTATTTTGATACTCAATTATTTTTACATTTAATGTCTTCATCTGATATATTGGTACAAAAAAAGCAACATTGAAAGTTACTACAATAGCCTGGCATGTATAATTTACCTCCACATTTTTCAACAAAAAAGGCGAGCAGAGCACATCGTTTAGTTGTACACCTGGTCTCATGAAATTTGTGTCATTAAATATCAATAAAGAAAGGAAAATATCCCAAAAAATCAGAGCAATAGGTGTGATAGGTTATTGAATCTTAAACCTCCTGAATTTGTGTAATGGATTTGTCCAACATTAGATTTGGAAAAGTCTATTGAAAGTTTAAGGGATTTCAAAACCAAGATACAAAAATTGAGAGCTTCAACAGGAAAGAGTCTAATATTAAAAAGGATAATTATTAAGGTTTTTATCTATAAATATAGTACAGGATTTATTTTGAAAATAAATAATTCATAAGTGGCAGTAGCTAAAGTGAAATATGAAATTTTCATACCATAAGATGAAAATGAATCCTCAGTATTTATAGAAAAAACTTGAATATCCTTTTATTGTATACATTTTTTTCTTTTTCTTTTTGATATTTCAATTTGAAAGACTTTTCCTAATATTTTGTGTATTGGCCAGATAATTTAAGAGATCTAGTAGAAAAATGTTGCCATCCTGCAGTAGCTTGGCAATGTCTTAAGTGAAAGTACTGAAAAAAAGTTTCACTGTGACACTGTGAAAATTTTTTTTTTTTAATTTTATCAATATTTTATTTATAAGTATATAATACAACCAGTTATTAATTCATTGAAATAACAGAATCTACTTTTGATTTTGAATGCTGAGGGTGTTTTTAAGTTACATTCCAGCAGTGCTCTTGGTAGTGGTTACCATTGTTAATGGCATAGTTTTCAAATATGGTTACTACTATGGTCTGGCAACATAATGATTGCGACCCCCCCCCATAAAGAATGCTTAAAGGCAGCACTTTACAGCAGAAACATAAGGAATAATGTCCGACATTCACAAAGCAATGAACAAATGTCACCCTGACTTATAATTCACTTTATACCATCAATCATTTATTATTCTGATAATAATTACTAATATTTCTATCCAACATAATTAAATAATGCATATTTAAGTAGCCAAAAAAGTGTGTTAATCTTTTGTTTTATACCACAGATGTAGTTTGGTGTCAGTTATTGTCCAGCACCAGATAGTGTAGGTTATTAATGAGATTATAAACATATCATGTTAACTTGATTTACATGGTCAAACTGTCCTTACATTAAATATTGATGACGCTGAACTTGTACCTGCACGGTCCTTTGTAGTGAATTAATGTAACAAGATCTGACCAGCTCATGTATGAATACATTAAAATATGTTAACTGTAGTTAACCCTTTAACCTGTTAAATTTGAGTAAAAGACCTTTTTGAGGTAAGAAGCCAAAGCAGTATTGAGTTCAGTAAATATGACAATTAATTTCAAAAGTGTATGGAATGTTGAACTTGCCTTCTATTAAGTTCATGAAAAATTTCTTAAAACTGTTCATGAACAAATCATGAATTATTGTTTGAAAGTAAACTTTCATCCATTTCTTGGACTACTTTTAACAGAATTTCAATGTCTCCTTTCAACTTTATATTCTGGAAATAAGCAATTGATATACCTAAGCTCCTAAGTTTATAAGCAAACCAAAAAGTCATAATGAACTATCTTTTCTCATTATATGTTCAAACATTAGTCTAATTTATCTCAGGTTTAATAAAGTACATTATAATAATTAATCTAATTAAAGCTAAACTTGTAGGAGATATAAGAAGATCAGTATGTTTTAAAGCTATTCCTTAAGAGCTAGAAAATACTGGTTGAGCACAATGAAGCAATAAAAATTGCTTCTCAAGCAGTACCTATAGACCTAGAAAATACTGGTACTGAACATGTAGTTGAGCATGTCACCAAAGCAATAAAAATTGCCTCTCTAGCACTGGTTGAGCACAATGAAGCAATAAAAATTGCCTCTCTAGCAGTTCTTTTAGAGCTAGAAATACCAGTTGAGCACAATAAAACAATACATATTGCCAGAGAGGTTTCTTTTTATAATTTTGGCCATCATAAATTGTTGGAAAATAACCATTCTACCTATCACAAAGTTTGTTATCACTTCACAGTAACATAGGTATCATACAAACAAAGTTAATCTTATTCAAATAACACAATTTTTATTTAAATTACTCTTTGTTCCAAAATTCTGTCTGAAATAACCAGACTGTTTATTATTTACATACATTGACTATATTTACATACTTCAAAACTTCATTTCCTTTTCTATAATGGCCACAGGAAACCCTTGGTCCAAAATCAAACAACGCTGACTTCAGTAGCACAGAACAATTTCATCCACTATGTATGTATTTAATTAGAGAAACAACTCTATGAGAGCTTGTTAAAATTCTGACCACATTTCAAATTTCCTGTAATTTTTCAACAAGTTCTTTGAAGGCTGATTAAACTAATTATTGTTTTCCTGTTGACTTTAACACAAAAACCTTTGATGTTTAATTAGCTAGTTTTTTGTTAATCAATTAGTCTGAAGTTACATTATTTTAATGCAATCTAAATTTAACTTATTTAAGTTACACAAGTTATTTATTGAAGTTTGATTACAGATATCATATGGGTGTGTTTAATTTGGGCAAGCTCTTTACCTACTGTCCCAGTTGTTCAAATATTGATATTCAGTACAAGATTATTCCTCATTATACAATTATATTGATATATATAAGTTCTTGCATATTTCTTTGAGTGTTTAAAACTCAGAAAGTTATTGCTACTGGCCTGGTCCATCACTGGTGCTATAAGTTATTATTCTAAGCCTTGTCCTTCACTGGTGATATAAGTTATTGCTGCCTAAGCCTTGTCCTTCACTGGTGATTAAGTTGTTGCTACCTAAGCCTTGTCCTTCACTGGTGATATTAGTCATTATTCTAAGCCTTGTCCTTCACTGGTGATATAAGTTATTATTCTAAGCCTTGTCCTTCACTGGTGATATAAGTTATTATTCTAAGCACTGTCCTTCACTGGTGATTAAGTTATTGCTACCTAAGCCTTGTCCTTCACTGGTGATATAAGTTATTATTCTAAGCCTTGTCTTCACTGGTGATATAAGTTATTATTCTAAGCATTGTCCTTCACTGGTGTTTAAGTTATAGCTACCTAAGCCTTGTCCTTCACTGGTGATATAAGTTATTATTCTAAGCCTTGTCCTTCACTGGTGATATAAGTTATTATTCTAAGCCTTGTCCTTCACTGGTGATTAAGTTATTGCTGCCTAAGCCTTGTCCTTCACTGGTGATATTAGTCATTATTCTAAGCCTTGTCCTTCACTGGTGATATAAGTTATTGCTGCCTAAGCCTTGTCCTTCACTGGTGATATTAGTCATTATTCTATTAGCCATGTCCTTCACTGGTGATTAAGTTATTGCTGCCTAAGCCTTGTCCTTCACTGGTGATATAAGTCATTATTCTAAGCCTTGTCCTTCACTGGTGATTAAGTTATTGCTGCCTAAGCCTTGTCCTTCACTGGTGATATTAGTCATTATTCTATTAGCCTTGTCCTTCACTGGTGATTAAGTTATTGCTGCCTAAGCCTTGTCCTTCACTGGTGATATAAGTTATTATTCTAAGCCTTGTCCTTCACTGGTGATTAAGTTATTGCTGCCTAAGCCTTGTCCTTCACTGGTGCTATATGCAAGTCATTATTGCTGCTATTTAGCTAAATCTTTGAAATGTTCATCATCATACATTTATTAGACTAATATGCAAATTATACACTTCATAAATTACGCATACCCGAGCTAGCTTTTAAAAGTGTGGCAGACTCAATTCATTATGCATAATTTATCAATATATAATCTTTAAAGCTTAATATTAATAAATTAACATCTTTAAAGATAATTTTTTAAAAACATTTCAATGCAAATTTATAATTTCTTGTCCCATTCAATGTTAACATTTACTTTACAATTTTGCAAATTGAATGAAGAAGTAAAAAGCATCATCAAACTATTGCAAATAAATGTTTAACAAACCGGAAGAGATAAGCATTTACTATCTATGCAGCCTGACCAATCCCTATATTGGTAGCTGACCAACTTACAATTTTCATCTTGATATCGCCAAATGTTGGCTAAACAAAAAAGCCAAGTTGACTGAAGGCTGTAACACTGAACTCATTAAAAGTACTGAAACATTATCACTAGATTTGGGTTTCTTCTTACCAAAACTTTATAGTCATCGTGATGTAGGCTTGTTTTATTTTTATTATAATATACAAATATATCATTACAGGACAGTGGTGTACTTACATAAACCTCACTTATTTTTATCACCCTAAGAATACCAAACTGTGAGATTAAGGAGTATTTCTTAACTATTAATATATCAACATTGCTCAATTCTGTTCAATAAGGATATTATTTTTTTTCAAGCTTTTTGCTGGTGTTTAAGTATATTCTTGAGTTCTTCATCTTATCTTAATTTTTTGATTGCCTTTTATGCCACACCAGCACTGTTGCACATTAGGCCGTTTTCATAATAAGGGCAAGCAGTTTAGATGAAAGAACCAACTTCTCATCAAAGAAACAGCTCTTCTGGATGCATTACATAGCAGTGATAAGAGAGAGTTTCATGCCATAGAAACCCTACAAGCTTTCCTACCAAATGTGCTTAAATAAAGAAGCAATTCTTTTGTAATGTAGCAGATAATCAAGATTTTCACATTGAAGTGAATGACAGAGAATTTAGAAGCTATCTTCTTTCATCAATCTTCACATCAATCCAAAGTACCATTTCTACTTTAGTTGCTGGGTATGCAAACAGGTATGGTCATAAAATTTTATAAACAAGGGCAACCAAAAATATGTCTTGACATGTATTTTGATACATGAACATGAGTTTGAACATGATATGATAATAACTTACACTCATATTGTATGATATAGCCCTGGTAAAGACTGGTACATTCATGACTTATATATTACCTGTAAAGTGGCACTGACTGTGCGATTATTAAAACATGTCCTACATGTATCAGTGTGTCATATAGTAAACATGCTCTAATTGAAACTGATGTCGAAATGTCACAAGAATGACAGAGCAGTTTGTTTCGTAAACATAACCTGCATGCCACACAAATATGACATGGATCTTTCCTGATTCTCTATATAATGTTTTATTTAATGTACATTCTGGACATGCATTAAGCTAGATATTAAACCTTAACCTGAAAACCTTCTCGATTGGAGGAATCCGGCTTCCATTTTTTGTCCATTATTAATTTTGGGAAGTTTCTTTAGGAAGTTTTGTCAGCCATCAGTCAACAGACTGGCCAGACTGCATGGTACTGAAGGAAAGCCCTGCTCTATAATAGTGGCAAAGGCCAATCACTGTTAGGTCCACCAGGTCATGGGTTAACAGGAATTTGACTGCATGTGATAAATATTACCATTCTAAACTCCAATTGAATGTCTCAAACAACAATTATTATAAAACTCATCATTTAAATGCACCTCCTGCATAAGTTTATAACATATTGTCTATGCAAAACCTATAAACAACATTCTTGTCTCAAAACGAATGACAAATTAATTTCCAATTAATTGCACCAATACACATATCTGACAGAGAAATTATTACACTGTCACAAATGACATCATAGATACATGCAGAGGGAAGGTCAAATGTCAACAAATGACCTCCAGCTACTTGTCAATGTCAACCAGTTGCTATGGAACAAAGGTCAGAAAAGTGGATCAATTAATAAGAGGTCATGATTGCTTCATATGCTTGTCTCAGCACAATTACTACACATTAGACCATCAGAATGTACCTGGATATTTAAAAGTTTATAAGAAGGCATCTGACCTTTGTGACCTGATTGCATTTGTCATATAACTGACACTCTAATATTAGTCAAGTTGGCTGTTTACTTGCAATTAGCACAAGTTCCATACATTTATCTGGTACTAACTTGTTCCAATCAGTAAAATGACATTTGCGAGATGAGGACATAGATATGAAACCTTGCCTGAAAACTACATGAAGCAACATAAAAATCTCTCTCTACTAATCTTATCTAATCTACATTTAAGAAATTTATTTTGGACCACCCATTTACTATAGAGTAGAAGTCCACTACTTATTCTAAAACTGTTTATAAATTCCCAGCTATTAAATCATATCTGAATAATTTTGGCACAAATGTTTTGTTCTGTTTTACTGATTCAATCTTGATACTGTCCAGTCTACCAGAAGTGGTTCAGTTCCGGTAGAAATCTCTCTTGTTCTGATAACTTCTGACAGAATAAGATATCTCAACCTATCCAAATATCACAGCCTCATGACGAATACAAGATGAATATAAGATGAGATCTCTAGAGAAGATCTTATTAATTTGTCTTGTCAAAATAGTGCCACTTCTAGAACTATATTCTCCAGTTTTTCAATCAAGTAGACTGGTGATTATCTTTTATGACAGTTCAGAATATACATAATTTCAGCAAATCAAAAAGAACTTTACAATTGTAGTTGTTAACAATCAAACTTGCTTGCATCAAATGATTTTTTTATATGCAAGAGGAAAAGGTTTTTTTTTTATCAAAGAGTATTTTACAGTATGTAACAATGAAATAGTTCTATAGAATAAGTATACCATAGAATGCATTCATTAATTTAATGATTGACATATATATGTTGAAATGTTTCTTCTGAATAAAAACCTATTAAACTTTAATACAGTTGTAGATGGAGGTTAATACCACCCAGATGGTCTCCTGAAATGTAGCAAATTTCCGAATGCATTCAAAATATAGATTTTTCTTAGCATTAACTCATTATCGGAGCCATACAAAAAAAGAAAAAGTAAATTGAAACATACTGAGTAACTAGAAATGTGTCCATAGGACACGGATGCCCCCACACGCCACTGTTCTGTCAATCTTATGACTCTAGGTCAAATATTGTTTGGACTACATGTGCCACAAGTTGAAAACTAAAAATCAACAAAGGGCCATAATTCTGTTAAATTTGGTCGCAACAAAAATTCCTTCCTTTACTACCATCTACACATTAAGGTTGTTAATCCCTGGAAGTTTAAGCAAAATCTGCCATCTGGTATAAGAGGAGTTGCGTTCACAAAATTTCTACATAGTATATAATGAAAAAATCAACAAAGGGCCATAATTCTGTTAAATTTGGTTGCAGCAAAAATTCCTTCCTTTACTGCCATCTACACATTAAGGTTGTTCATCCCTGGAAGTTTAAGCAAAATCTGCCATCCGGTTTAAGAGGAGTTGCATTCACAAAATTTCTACATAGTATATAGTGAAAAAATCAACAAAGGGCCATAATTCCGTAAAATTTGGTCGCAGCAAAAATTCCTTCCTTTACTATCATCTACACCTTAAGGTTGTTCATCCCTGTAAGTTTAAGCAAAATCTGCCATCCGGTTTAAGCGGAGTTGCGTTCACAAAATTTCTACATAGTATATAGTGAAAAAATCAACAAAGGGCCATAATTCTGTTAAATTTGGTCGCAGCAAAAATTCCTTCCTTTACTACCATCTACACATTAAGGTTGTTCATCCCTGTAAGTTTAAGCAAAATCTGCCATCCGGTTTAAGAGGAGTTGCGTTCACAAAATTTCTACATAGTATATAGTGAAAAAATCAACAAAGGGCCATAATTCCGTAAAATTTGGTCGCAGCAAAAATTCCTTCCTTTACTATCATCTACACCTTAAGGTTGTTCATCCCTGTAAGTTTAAGCAAAATCTGCCATCCGGTTTAAGAGGAGTTGCGTTCACAAAATTTCTACATAGTATATAGTGAAAAAATCAACAAAGGGCCATAATTCTGTTAAATTTGGTCGCAGCAAAAATTCCTTCCTTTACTACCATCTACACATTAAGGTTGTTCATCCCTGTAAGTTTAAGCAAAATCTGCCATCCGGTTTAAGAGGAGTTGTGTTCACAAAATTTCTACATAGTATATAGTGAAAAAATCAACAAAGGGCCATAATTCTGTTAAATTTGGTCGCAGCGAAAATTCCTTCCTTTACTACCATCTACACATTAAGGTTGTTCATCCCTGTAAGTTTAAGCAAAATCTGCCATCCGGTTTAAGAGGAGTTGCGTTCACAAGATTTCGGGACGTACGGACGGACGGACGGACTGACGGACGGACGGACGGACAAGTGCAACGCTATATGCTCCCACATTGTGGGGGCATAAAAACTAAAAGTATTGAGTTAACACTATAAAAGAACATCATACATGTAACATATGGTGTAAACCACAGAACCAGTCAGCCTGTCTGCACAATGACTTTTATCATGACAGAAAAAAAGCACATCCCACAAATGATAAAAAACATGTTGTGAACCATTCAAATTTTGAGTTAACAATAGCTGCAATCTGATATCAATCAGGAAATACAGCTCAAGAAAATGATTCAAATCATTCAGGAAAGCTGACAATTTTCCAGTTATAGGATAAAATTAGTCAATGCTTTTGAATATTGAGAAAAACATCAATGTCAAATTTTGAAATTTATTGAATTTCCTTTGCAACAAAACATGAACATAGATAAAGTTAACAATTTCTCATAGAACAGAAATGATAAAACAATGACAAAATTATACCGTGAACACACTTTTAATAAAACAGCCTAGCTAAATAAATGAAATCAAGTATTGTAAACTTGGGGGGCTTCAATGACCAAGAAGTCAAAGTTACTGACTGAATCATTTGCCTTAACAGCTGTGAGTCTGAATTCCACCAGGAACTTTGAATCCTAGGTATAGACAACTACTAACAGAGGATTGGTTGTTCTGATCTTTCCTAAAATATTGCATTGATAGACATTTAAACTAGTCTTCCAGCATCAGTTTAATTAGAAAGTTGCCATGTGACCTATACAGAGGTGATGCAACTTAAAACCTAACCAGAAAACAAACTACAATGTTACTAAGAAGATAATACAAGGTTTAATATTAAAGCTATACGGCCTGTTATGAAATCCCTTTTAATGGTGCTCATGTTGGAAAGAAATCTATCCTTTATCAGGCCTAGACAAAATGAGAAGTGCAGTGTCACAATGACTTGGAGAAACAATCAATGTATTCTATAAAGCTTTTATAAACAGTAGCAAATACCCTATCATTCATTAGCCACAGGTACAGACATAGTTAGGTGATTGTGATCCTACAAATCTTTAGTGCTAACACCAATTAATCTTTTGATGATAAAGAGTAAGATATCTTGTTTACTTTCTGATTATAATGATTGTAAAACAAACAGGACAAGCTTTGAATGTGAAACATTGGTACACCACACTGGAAACCAAGAATGTACCCTTTAACACTGTATTAACATAGTATCCCACATTTATGAAGAGGGTGTTGGTTTTTTTCACACATGCATACTGTGATATCTGTGGAATACAATATTGCACTTTCACCTTACAAATACTTTTTTGCCAACCTTTTTGGTCCATTTTTTAGCAGTTCAAAAGGGTCCAAATTTTTTCAAAGCAAGAGAAATATGTTTAATGAAAGCAGACAGTCACCTTTGAAAAAAAATGTGTTAAATGTATTCCTATCTTGGAATGATAATATTCACCAACGCCATTTCTGATATAGGTTAATTAACCCTTACATTATGCTTGAATTGAAGCTTACAAAACCTTGATCCGACAAGGCCAATCTGTACATGCATGCAGTGTGGTCAAACTGTAAACTGACCAACAACAAATATTCCTATATGATATCACTAAAATATATAAGAAGGACAAGACAATATTCAGTATATTCATCAGGATAATCTAACTTACCTTCATATGAAGTATATCTGAAGTCGAATTCTCTCGGAAAACTGTCCAAGACTGGTTCCAAACTGTGAGATAAAACTAAAATCCACAATAGAATAAAGAAGGACACAAAACACCTCCTTGGCTCACACATTCTTTAGTAAAATCTCTGTCAAACCTGGTGTCATCCTGAACATTATCTACATGTCATCTGAAAACAGAAAATATATCAGTTAAGTAACATGTTATCATTATTATCATTATAATTTAGCATTAAACATGTAATTCTTAATTAATCCTTTTCTATTGCTGCTTTCTTGCATAATTAATCAGTCATAGAGGAATCGACTCACTGCCTGGATGTGTAAGTAAGTAACACCTTTATTTACTGAGGCTTACATTTAAGGTTTAAACTAAATCTATTCATGTGACCAATGAGGACCAAGGTTAGTCAGCACATGATGCTGCCTGGTCTGCACTGACCACTATTCAGCCAGTAGTTATCTGTAAATTTTCATTTTAAATAATGAATGATTTTGTTTGGATACTAAAAGTTGAAACGGTTAAACCACACAGAGGTTTGGTCAGGCAGGTACTTTTCTCTGTGGCACATGCCAGTCATTGTGTTTCACAAATGGTTGCAATACAACTCTGACACAATTTTTTCTGCCCTCATAACAATTTTATTTTTGACCTTTATCAAATTTAAAGTTTGGAACCTTTACTATCATTACATAATTGTAAAACACATAAAAAGAACATTTGATTGTGGCTTGACCTAATGTGAAACAAAGACTTAAATAGAGAAAAACAGACTTTTGTTTGCTAAAGAACCAGTAAGAGACTAAAAATGTGAGAGATTTGGAATAGAGCATGTGGACATAACATGCTTTCTTTCTTATTTGTATAAGCTTAAGAATTTTACTTTTTAAGTATTTGGACGAATTCTTTCTGCATTCCAGATCAAATAAAATAAACATTGTAGGGACAAAAGCTACATAATTAATGACCTCACCTAAAGCCAATATGTCAGGGTCTTTAATCTTTCCTTTTAAAATGTAATTAAACTGAAAGTTTTACATCAGCAGTATATTTTTCAAAGTTGTATATGAAGAGCCCTACAGTGGACTGTATTTTGGTAAGGTTGGGGACTGAGTATCCATGCCATATTTGGACAGGGTTTAATTGTGTTTATTTAATATAAATCTCTATAATCTTATAATATATACAGTCAATAAAACAGACAAACAGACTTTCTCTCCCAACCATAAATATCTTTCCCTTGATAGTTTATGATATAGGGAAAATGAGGCAAATATACACATACATCTTTATTGATGTCCAGGAACTAAATGTAATATAATAAGCTCAAACGGTACAGGATAAACCTATAATGCAACTAGCAACTTTTTGAAACAAAGATTTTCAGACACATATAAGGTCAATTATTACAAGATGATTATAAGAGTTGAGCTATTTAAATAACAATTAAAAGGTAGCCTTCACTAAATAACACGTTTTCCTAAAATAGAGTAAAACAGAATCTCTAAAGAAAGCCCAGCATGGCAAAATTGTAAATGTTGCAGGCTCGCTTTAATTGAGCCTGTTCATGGACGGTAGTCAGGTGATTGCAAGCTACCCTCCACACCCCCTTAGCACCAGCTTAAGCAGAATAGTGAAATTTTGAACTTTCGTCGTATATTTTACCATTCATTTTCTGAAAATTTTCCTTTCTTTTGTTGCTAGTTTGCATGATGTTTGATTTAATTTTGTTTAAGTAATTGTTTGTATAAATGCATGTGTAAATGATTGTTCGAAATACCTCGAGGAAGACAGAATTTATCCCATTGAGTTTCCTTTGGTAAATAAAGTATAAAATTTCTTTAAAAATTTCAAAGGAAAACTATTCTGTCTTTCTTTTATTTGACATTAACTGCTGTTTTTTTCTAATTTCATTATAAAGATTGCAAAAACTTTTTCAATCTTCACAATCATGTCATACATCTAAATCAATAAATCTTGTATAAAATTAAATTTAAATGTACAATTTCAGTTAAATTCTGTCAATGAAAAAAACCCTCTTCAAACATAATAATCTGATGTAAATCTTTTTAATTAAAAAATATAAAAATCAATTCAGCATCAAACACATATTATGGCAAATAAAAATATATTCAGCAAAATATTTTTTTTTCATCGTTAACACATATAATTATTTATCTTTAAAAAAATTGTGAATAATTATTTTTGGCGCCTAGATTAGAATCAATTTTATGCAACAATAAAAAAAAAATGCCTTTATAGTTATACTGTATTATATATACATGTATATAATACACATTTATTCGAAATTATGTCCGGACTGAAACAAATTAAAAAAAATTGTGTACATACATAGATTTTATTATCCATTTACTTTCATTAGATAACTTTTTAATATATTGATTATTAAAAATTATATCATATATATTAAATATTATATCACAGGTAAATAACAAACAAATCCTGTTACATTGTTTCTATAATAATGAAATTTAAGATTTTTTATTTAAATTTTGGCACCCCTATTTAAAGTTGATCTGGACAGATTTATTGTACTAAATAGACCTTAATCTTGTTCAAGTACTCTTCAAAGTAAGGAATATCAAGTTATTATTCCACCCCATTAGGTACATAATCCAAACCTAGATTGACTTAAAAAAAAGTCATCTTTATAAATTAAATTATATACCTACTCTCTCTCTCTCTCTCACTGTGTTGATATATTACTATATTTATTTATAAATCTTAAGAAGTTTTTTTTACTGAAATATGTTCATTTCATAATTTGTTCATATTGAATATCAATATTGTTCTTCAAGATGTCCACGTACATGATTGTATCAAAAAACAAAAACAATTCACTAAATTTAAATAATACTAATTGAAATTACATTAAATTATCAACTTCTTGTATTATAATACATTGCATTGTAAATAATCAATTTACTATGGCATTAAAAGTTTAACAACATCATATATATCTAATTGGTCACCTTGTCAATTTCTTAAGTCCACACCAAGACAACTTTTGCAAAGTTGTTCCCAGATAATCACCACTTCAAAATGTTAATTCCCTGTCACTATAATTCTTTTTTTTTAAAACAGCTGTTATTGTATTTTACATCCAAAAATCCCTCAAAAAACAAATCTCATTATTGTTTGACGTGTACTACCACAACTGTTGCCTCTTTACATGTAGCCTTTGACTCCGCTTAAAGAACTTTAATCAAATGTAAATGAAAAACAAACAATAACTTAGTGTGAAATATAAACACTCTTTTCTGCAATAACAAGCTACTTGAGTTTATCAAAATAAATAGAGGACCGCTACAGTTAAAGACTTGTATAGTCTGGAGATTTGTAACAAAGCCTTATAAAAGACCCCTGATAAAATATTAACAAATATTATAACAGGTCAATAGGACCAAGTTGACCGATGGTGGACAATTATACAATTGTAACTCTTCTATGACACTTGGCCATTAACATTTGTTGAGTAATTTTTAACTCGATTAATCTTCTAAGACTTGATAAACTATAATATAAACATTCCATACTTCCCTATATATGATAATATATTCAGAAATAAAATTTGATTCATTTGTAATAATAATTGTCATGATTTTATACTACAATCAAAATTTAATTCGACTGAATGTTTAAACAGCGAGAATTATTAGGTCAATAGACTATTAAAGTTTGCATGTTCAAACAATACCAGGCTTGTAACATATTATGTGTGTATAATTTTCTTAATCCTTAAAATCTGGTGGAATCAAAATGATTAGCCTTTGTCAAACAACAACTTATAGCCTGACTAAGGGGGCCAAATGCCACTGTGATCTCATACAACAGATCTTCTAAGAGAAAATTGTATTACAATTGTAACTGACATTCTGATACAAAATCAAAGAATGTTCATTATGTCGCGGTTCAGATGACTGTTCACTATTTAGGGGAGATTATGTGTAAGTGGCTGGATAGCTCAGCCGATAGAGCCAGTGTACGGTATTCCGAGGGGTCCCTGGTTCGAGTCCCATTCAGACTGCACATTATTCTCACCCTGTGACATTTGGCGCCCAATGGGGACCATAACTGCAAATATATAGAGTTTAATTAGCATTGCTTGGTAACCCTGAGAAATTCGAGGATGAATTTCAATACAGCAGGGGAGTATGTCACTGTTCAGAACTGTTCACTATTTAGGGGAGAAAATGTGTTAGCAGCCAGATAGCTCAGTCGGTTGAGCCGCAGAACATTAATCCGAGGGTCCTGGGTTCAAGTCCCTGTCAGGCTGCACATTTTTCTCACCCTGCAACAATCACTTAAATGGCAGCTTGCAAACTTAAAATGTAAAATCAGGAGCCTCTCAAAACATTGTTAATCAATGCAATGATTGTTGAGATATTTGGTCCCATTTACCTCATTTGATCTTATTGAAAATCGGCTATTCAAAGAAAAGAAACATTGTAATGAAAAAAATGTAGGAGGAATTTCAAAGTAAGATCATATTTGGAAACAATGTTTTAGAAAATATTTTACACATTGTTTTTTCAAATAAAAATAGGGAAACAAGACAACCTACTAGGTGGAGAATTATTCAAACAAGAGCATTTTATAGTATCTGTGTAAAGTTGTAATGTTTTTATAAAACTTAGTGCTTCAACAACCACTTTAAAAATGACTTTTAACATCATCAAAGTAATGTTAACTTGCAGCTGTTTCAATGAAGAGCCATTCTGTAAACAACAAGTCATTTATCTTTATTTATCTTTTCTCTTCAAATGTTCCTTTTTCAATGATTATTTCCAATATTCTCGCAATATTATCCAAAATGCATAGTTTTTAATGTACATGTGTTTTTGAACTAAAATACAGGCAACTGCATGTTCAAAATTTTGATGTGCATAACCTTAGTAAAAAAAATAATAAAAACCCACTTCTTTCTTATTAGATTTTCATGTACATCAATAAAATGATTATTTTAATGAACGGAATTGTCTGTTTAGGGAACATTATAGTCTCAATATTACAGAAATATAAAGTGATTTAAAAATCCTGTAACTCAATTTTTTTATGGTTTTATATCATAAATATAATGCTCAAATTAAGATTAGTTTCAAAAAGCATTATTAGTAAAGATGTTTTTTTTAAATAAGAAATGAATGCATATATTTTAATACTTACATTATGTATACATGTATAATGTGGAAAAACATTTTCAGTAAATATTTTACATATTCTTCGATGTTTGAAAATTGTTTTAGAAGCATAATTATATACATATATAAAATTTCACTTAAGTGTGGTAACAACCTTCATTACAACATACAGGATCTTGAAACTAAATTACCTCCACATACAAAAATGCCTTATTTTCATGTGCATTATAAAATTTGGTTGAGTTTTTGAATTATATTCTGCACTGAAATTACTAGGAGAAATATTTTTTTCCCACACAAAAATTTCTGAGGGTTAAAAAGACTGATAGGAATATTTGTTATTTATCTTCAAATAAACTGACTTTCACATTAAATTGAAAATTCTATACACTGGTTACAATATATTTCCAGTTGAAATCTTTTATAGCCTGAAATAAACTATTTAATACATTAGACCTTTATTTTTTATCTGACCTATATTTTTGGACTTCACAATTTTGTCTGACAGACTGACTATATGATAGACAATTAAAAACACATTATTTTCAATTTGATCTCAATTTTTATCTTAAATGTTTCCTTTTAACTGACAGGCCTGACTTAAAATATAACTACTTTAATGCACCCTCCTGTCTGAAACATTGACACTTGTACAATCTATGGGGGCAAGACATTATGTCCCAAGACAAAGATTTTACGTCTGAGAGTCAAGAGGTCTCGGACAAAGTAGACACTGTCCAAAAACAACTTCACTTATCACTATCTTAGATATTAATTGCAATTTGATATACTTTTCAAAAAGATTAACAAAGTAATAAAACAAAAAAAGAGAAATTACAAAAACTGATAAAGCTAAGTAGTCTTACAGTATACTGTACAATAAGCAACCCATTATTGAACTTAAATAAAATCATTAAAATTCATCTTTTAAAATTAATGTCAATCATGTAATTATGAAAGTTTAAAAGAAAAAAATCCTAAGCAGAACAAAGTTAATATTTAGATGCATTCATGACAATGACATGGGTGGTAATTGGTCTGATAAGATCAATAAGGGGAATTCATTAGGAAGTTTACAGTACAACTTGTTAGACTGTACTGACATGCCTGTAAGGGTTTAGATGACCTCTGATGACCTACACTGACCACAAGGTCATCATGTCTATGTCACAGAAGATAACCTGAAATGACCCAGCCAGGTAAAAGCTTTGTGCTAGAAGCTCAGGTATTTTGAGGAGTATTCTGTAACATTACATGACAGTAAGCCTTTATTAATGTGCCATTATAAATATTAAAGAATTATCATAACTTTGTAGCTGGGCTTATTAATAATGATAAATCTCATCAAGGTGGGCTGTTAGGTGGTCATAAATGTTACATAGTCTCTTCATTTAGGATGTACAATCATATTTCTGATTAAAAGAACAAGTTTCGTCTTAGATTAATTACAAGTCTTGCTGATTCCCAGTGTAACACTCTTTTATGACATAATTACATACATTCATAGAATGATCATATTAATAACTAAATGTACTTTTAAGTGATCACTTCAATGAGAAAACTTATTTTTTGACAAACTGATTTATAACATACTGGTAAATGGGCAATATCTTTGTGTTTTCAATTACAAGTAAACAAATGAAAACTTTCCCAATCCAAATAAAAAGACAAAAAAAAACAACAAAATTTTAATATAATATATAAAGATGATACAACTTATATTAACTATTTCACTTCCACATTATGTATCATAATATCAGAAATTATTAAGGTATAGCTATGAAATAATGGCCAAACCACATGTAGGGATAGGGAGGTGAATATAAATCAGCAACACAGTCAGATTTTTAACCATTATATGATAAATCTAACCAGTCCAAGAATACAGATCAAGATCAAATTTGATAGCAAAAACACCAGTCTACCAACCAGTAAATAAAGATTATGATGTTTTTGTAGCTATCAAGTGGGTAGGGGAAATATGCCAAATCTGATGAAGTGGTGATGTAATTATTTGCCTGATTTTGATTCTGATACAAGTACACATCAACAACCCCATGGCTTTTCACCTGGTTCTGGTATGTTAGTTTTGGCTCCAACATAGTAACCTATGTACCATAACAGTTTCAGACAAATGTCAAACACAAACAATAGGAATGCCATGGTTTTTGCATAAAACAAAACAATAAAATTAACAGACAACAATCAAGATAATGAAGCAAATTCAGTTAATCCAACTACAACATGGATTTTAAAACATTATTGCCCTACCCAATTTATTCAGCTTCACACATGCAGGTCAGCCTGCATTGAACCCATTTCAACTCACAGTTAATGTTATATAAAATAAGAATCATTATATAATTGAATTTCTTTTACCAAATTCATTACTATTATTCATGCACCAAATTTGATAGCAAAAACAAACTCAGAGTAAATTACACATTATATATGCAAAAATATATTACTATAATACCTAGTACATGAAGATTATATAAGAGAAATATACCTGTCTGGCATAAATTAACTCACTGTTATTATCCTAACCTAGCTAGTACACAGTCGTATGTGAATTTCCAACATTATAGTCCTATCAATACTTATAATATTACTGTTATTGTTAGGTTGATTGAGGACACTAACATGTTATGTTTAGGACATAGACACCAGTCTCACACTGTTACAACATAAAAATGACATAAAACATGCTCCTGTAACTTTTCTATTAATACAAAGTTCCTAATTATATTAGTGACTGATGAACATAGAGATATTCTTAATTAATTCTGGTCTCATTTTATTAAAAGACCTTTGAGTCATATAATGAAGCCAATGTCTCAGACAACACCAAACCATAATAAATGTACATGGTACATCCCAAAAATACATTTTATTACTTTGAGCTATCATATGAAAAGTGAAATCAATTACCCCCCTTCACTATCTGTATGAAGATCAGGCTGTCATTTAACCAGCATGTCAAGCCAGCAGACACTTTAGCCAGACTGAAAGGTAACATGTGTACCTGACACATAGATACATGTCCTGTATGCAATTAGTACAATGGTATTGAAGGCAAATACCACTTTGTGCATAATTATATGAAATATGACCTTGAGATAAAATGGAGAGATAAAATATTATTAAAAATATTTCAACAACCTGTATGGCTGGCTACCTGCTTGCAAAGCTATTTAATAAAATTTATAATCAACTTTCAATCATATGTCCATGCTGTTCTTTTCTTTTAAGTTTGCATCATGTAAGTTAATCAAACTATAGTAACATATTTTGTGAAATGTATACTTTGCAAAGGTAAATAATTAATAAGCTTAAATTTCAGAAGATTCAGGTAAATCCCTCATTGTAAAAAGAATCATGAGCCAGAGTGCAATGTAAAGTAGCATTAAATTCTTGCAGACTTGGCATTTACCATCCGGATGGTAGAATAAACATAAATAAGTGCTTTGTTTAATAGATTACAGCAAAACACTCAAATGAACATGTGGATAATGAGAAAACTAAATCTATCCACTGTGTACAACAGGTATAAGTACAGGTAAGTAGAAATAAAGATATTTTAATTACCATAATTAATGTACTTTGAATTTATGTGAATTAAATTGAGCATAACTTTTAATACACTGTGAGGGGATGGAAATGCAGCTTGCAAGTTCTACTTGTAGCATTTCAAATATTTCCTTTTCCACCCACTCCTACCATCTATGTGTGCATGCAGACAGTGTGTAAAACTGAGCTGAACATGAACTGTTGCACAAATGACAGCCATAATACCACATCTTATTAGTACTAATGTAAAGATATCCTTTTATGGTAACTGTTCGTTACTTGATTACTGATTAATTTATAAACAATTCCTCATGAACCACAATTACACTGTTAATCATTAAGTTTTTGTAACCTTTCATCCCTTATATCGGTACACAGTCAACCGCATTTCTACATCACCTGTTGCCCACTGTGTTAATGTTTAGCACAGACAAAAGCATATTTCAGTGTCAGTCTGGAACATCAATCAGTAAGCTTTTTACACAGGAAATTAACTGAGGAAAGAAGTCATGATTTTCTTGAAAAATGTGCTAAATTACCTCAGTATACAACTGTACATGACTGTTTTGAACCATAATTAAACAAAATTGCATCTTTTTATAGGGGTAGCAGTTTTACTCTGAGGGGAGTCTATAACAATGTTTAGAGGTTTTCCAACAATTTTGTGGAAGAAGTTTTATGTATGAATAAAAAGAAGAAAAAAAAAACAATTAATAAGCTTAAAAGTATAAACTTTCAATGACATTTAATAATCTTTTATAATGAAGAAATATTAATTCAGACAGCATAAATATATACTGATATTATGATATAAACACAGGTAATCTACTAGGTCAATACACCTTTAATGTAGGTGTGTCCTTCTGATGTTATTAATTGTCATTAACTTAATGTAAGTACATAAATTAATTAACAAAGTACAAATAGATTGTTTACATGATAATAACTTGTAAAAATTACCTTAGAGACTGATGCTTAACTGTACTTTTATAATATCATTAAGGTGACAACGGAGTCAATTATCACTGAAAATACCTAAAAAGAGATTTTTTGCTTAGTAGATTTATCAACCTTTTCTGAACACATTCGTGATTTAATTTTGGAAGCAGTTAGTCCAAAAAATGTGTTTTTAAACGTTTTAAAATGGTACCTGTACCATTTTTATCTGCTATTCGCGTAACCTGTCAGATATCGATAACGCTCCGCCCCCTGTTGAGGCATCAATGAGGGAAATCGGTAGTTCCATATATCCGTGAATTACCGGTCCATACTGGTCCATACTACTCGTAATTCATGTATCGTACAAATACCGTACATCTTTTATAATTACCGTCTACCTTTTATTTGGCATTTTTTATTAAATAAGAAATTGTCGGCCAAAGTACGTAACATATTGTATGAAACATAAATAATTAAGCATAGCGGCAAATCGCACGACCACGGGGGTTGATTAAAAATATAGTTGCTAAAATATCCATAATGTGTGAAAATAATTTGTCTGTCCCGTTAGTCTGATAGATATGATATTGAGTTTATGGACTTTTGTACGGATTCAACGGCTTACTTGACATTCAACCTCGTTTTCTAACAATGTCAAGTAAAACAACAACAAAAACAGACAACATTTTTTATGTGAACGCCTATATGACTTGTAGTAAAGTGTCCCTGACAAATTTCTAAACTATTTTAGATTGTTTAAGGATGATTATTTCTCTATGAATCAATAAAAAATATATTATATAAATATTATCGGGAATCTTTGAAAAATTTCCCCAGTAAATCAAACAGTACTAATAAACCCTGGGACAAATTAGGAATTAGAATCCATAAAAACGGCCTATCCCTTTATAGAGTTTTATATATTAAAAGAAGGTTAGGTTCTTTAATGACGGGGAAACCTTTTTTTTAAAAAATTAGTTTTAAAAAGGAGGAAAAATATATAAACCCCCATTTTACATCTACCATGGCCCTTTTAAAATACCGTAGAACTAGTTTTTGTTTTTAAAGGTTTCATTTCCCCAAAGAGCAACCCTTTTAAAAAATTTAAGCTATATAAAAAAAACTTAAAAAAAATTTAAAACCCCGCAAGGTTTGGGAAAAAACCCCCCCCGGGCCCTTTTGGTCCGCTTGGGACATAAAACCCAAAGGTTTCGCGATTAAAAAAGCAATTTTAATTTGATGTCACTTGGGTCATAAAATGTTGTTAGAGTATGTTAACCGCAACCTGTGACCCTCTCTGGTGCGATATTTGTGTATTATGCAATTATTTAGCGTGAAACGTAGGGGTCCGAGAGAGAACAGCCGATTTATGACACTTCGTTTGATGCGGGTCGGACTAACTTTGAATCGGCATAACTTTTTTAATAATCAAGCAATAAACATGCGGTTTAAAGCACATGAAAGGGAATTCATTTACGGAGGGAACCGTGTCAGGGATTTTTGTTTGCTCATTCAGCGACTTAATTATCTTTAATTACGTAATATGTATGGTGAAAAAAGTCGCATAAAATGTTTGACGTTACGTAATATTTTTTTGAGAAAAGATAGAAAAAATTTGAGACACGGTTCCCCAGATATTATAAGTATGTTTATTTTCCAAAAGTTTGATAACAAAAAAATAAAAAATGACTTTGATATGACGATTTAAAATTTTAGGATTTTTATTAAAAATCAATCATTTACAAAGGCATTTTTTTCAAATATGTTATTTTTTATGATGATCAGCGACATTTGATGCACAAAGATTAAATAAATAACAATTATTACTAAAATAAGTTGGTTTAAATGGCATTTATGTGAGTCCCACGGAAAGTGTCTGTTGTCACCTTAAATAAATAGGTGAAATAACACATCCTTGAGGAGATCCACTGAGAGTTTATTATAATCTAATCATGCTAATGGGAGAAGTGTGCCAGTATCATTTAGAAAGGGAAAAGGCATGAGGAAGGATCTTGTAATGTATATCTGATAAGACAAGTATCATCATAAAACTAGCAGACTGGGTCTTTCAAATATAAACAAGATGTCTCAAAAGCAGCTTGTTCATGTCTCACACTGCTAGTGTAAAGTACTTATATATTAATTATTCAACTCCAAGTTTTTGTTGAAGTATTGAAGTAACCTTAAACTTGTAGACTTATTACCTGCAACACATAGGGGAGAAATGAATCATTTTTCTCATATTCAAAACTTCAAAATGTGATGGAAATAACTTGGAAGACTTTGGAGACAAAGCGATCTCAAAAACAAACATTTTATGAAACATTTACAGCTGCTGCCAGACAGACATCTTCTTTGACTTTTCTAAGTAACACGTAGGGTCTCTATTCTCACAACAGAAAATAATTAAATTCAGTAAAAATTAACAATAGAATAAAAGAAATGGACAGTCACCTACAATCATGGTCTTCAAGATATGAATAAAGAACGAATTAGATATGTTTATGGAGAAGTCAAAGAAATGTTCTTATTTCACAGATGGGAATATCATTCAATAAAATTCTATAAGTAAAGCGATATAACTGGGACAGTGACCACTAAGTTAATGGTCTTGAAGACATGTATGAAGTTTCTAGTGAATGTCACATGACAAGCAGCAAGCAAAAGCAAAACAAATGAAACTATTCAAGAGTGACCATTAGTTGTACTTATAATGGTGTTTTTGGAGTGAACATTTTAAATCATTTTATTTTCTTTAAGAAATAAACCATAAGGAAAATGTCAACTTATTCTGATGAAAGGGTTGTGAAAATATATTTTCTCTCCCAAAAGTTGAACTCCTGAAGGGTTTTACATCAGAAAACATGAGGATATTCGTTCTAACACCTCATTGAGTTTCACCAGTTCAATGCAACCATCAACCTTAGATTTGAGTCTAATCTTCAAATATCAACTGGAATTACCTTATTTTTTGTCAGTTTTTATCCTAAATAATTTATTAGAGCAGACTGATAAAATACAAGAAAAACTTCAGCTGGCAGCACAAAAATGGGCCATTAATTTACAATTACCCTTCTACAATACTGATATAATCTTTCTGCAACATTATTGTGTATTAAAAAAACACCATTTGGTGTGAAGAAAGAGACAGAGACACTGCTGTAAGGTGTTGATCTAACATCTGAAAGATCTATCAAACCACCATAGGCTAAGAAACTAGTCTAGATTGACTTGATATGACCAATTGATATGTAATAACTAAATAAAACATCATTTTTTTTCTTGGCTTTCATTCAATACTTGTGATACTCTTCATAAAAACCAAGTCCTTTGGGCAATAAGTATGTTATTGCATGGGTCCTTTGGGCAATAAGTATGTTATTGCATGGGTCCTTTGGGCAATAAGTATGTTATTGCATGGGTCCTTTGGGCAATAAGTATGTTATTGCATGGGTGGTAAATCATTGTAATAGTAACTAATTTGTTCATCACTTTTACTTGCCATTTTTTACACCATATACATTATGTACATAATTATAAATGTAAAGTATTTCACTTAGACATAAATTGATCTGATGATCATCAGAAATATGTTATTTCCTCTCTGCCTGGAATCTAATAAATATTGGGGAGTACCTGCAAAATTCAATTCTAAATATACCTGTAAATAGCAGGTAATTTGTTTCCCATTAACATAGTTTATGTTCTGCTAATTGGCAGGAACTTCTTCCACACATAATATAGTCTGAAACCATTAAATTTTGAAAAGAAGAGTTTGTTATATTAAATAATGAAAAGGAAAAAAGGTAATCTCAATAAATTTACAGATATGAGGGAAAATATCCTCTATGACTTAATGAACATTTAGGTACAGAAAAGAAGAATTCAAGGACTGATACGTAGAATATCCATCAATATGCAATTTGCCTTAATTCATGTCATAAAAAGTAAAAGCATCTATAAATTTGCAAAAAAGCATGACAATAAGAAAGCATTAATTTTGTTACATTAAATTTATATCATATATTTAATCTAAGCTGCGGCAAGTTTTATAACCTAATTTTCAAATCTTTCAAAATGATTATGATATATCACTGTCTACAAATAAATAATTAAAACTGATAAAAACAGCACATATTATATCTGATTATCAGTGTAACTGTACATAATGATAAATGATCTAACATCATTTATCTCCAGTATTTATCAGGGAAAAGATACATTCATTCTGAACTTAGAGCCTGCTGTAATATACATAAACATTGTAAACTGGTTTGAAATTTGCATTAAATACTACCCTTTAAATCAAATTTAATAACGCAGCACTGTCATAAGTCATTTTTATCCGCAGACAAACCAAGCAAAAGCAAAACAAATGAAACTATTCAAGAGTGACCATTAGTTGTACTTATAATGGTGTTTTTGGAGTGAACATTTTAAATCATTTTATTTTCTTTAAGAAATAAACCATAAGGAAAATGTCAACTTATTCTGATGAAAGGGTTGTGAAAATATATTTTCTCTCCCAAAAGTTGAACTCCTGAAGGGTTTTACATCAGAAAACATGAGGATATTCGTTCTAACACCTCATTGAGTTTCACCAGTTCAATGCAACCATCAACCTTAGATTTGAGTCTAATCTTCAAATATCAACTGGAATTACCTTATTTTTTGTCAGTTTTTATCCTAAATAATTTATTTCAAATCTTTCAAAATGATTATGATATATCACTGTCTACAAATAAATAATTAAAACTGATAAAAACAGCACATATTATATCTGATTATCAGTGTAACTGTACATAATGATAAATGATCTAACATCATTTATCTCCAGTATTTATCAGGGAAAAGATACATTCATTCTGAACTTAGAGCCTGCTGTAATATACATAAACATTGTAAAACTGGTTTGAAATTTGCAATAAATACTACCCTTTAAATCAAATTTAATAACGCAGCACTGTCATAAGTCATTTTTATCCACAGACAAACCACTTGAGAGATAGTACGACCTTTATGTCAATATTTGCCCAATCATTGTGGTAAATATTTTCATTTCAACACTCTGATCTTGGCATACAAACAGGTGGTAGGGCCCTATCATACAACTTAATTTGTAAACTTAATTGCCAAGGTACTTGAAAATCTCAAACAATTGGAAGATTATCTCCCGAATTGAAGAGCTCAACAAATTACCTTCATGATGAAGACCTCCTTTGATATACAGGAATGCTAGGATAAATATAGTATTACCAAAGTTCCATCAGATTGTAGCTGTAGTCATATTGTCTTATATATAAGTACTCTAAACAACTGCTAAATCAAAGGCTTGGTGCAAAAATGTAATAACTCATATGCAATAAAGTAAAGAAGTACCATTATTTTATATTAAGCTGAGCTTCATGTTGCCCTTTCTTTTACCTTTAATATCTTCATCAATCAGATCAAGATCTGGATTATCTTTAAAACACTCAAATAACACAGATCATTATCTTTCCCTTCTCTAATATATATATATGAAATTATGATCTGCAATATATATATCTTTAGCATTATAAAGTGCAATAGCAGGTAGTGCAAGCAGGTAAATGTAAGTTGCTAACACCCACGCAGTCAACAAATTGTTTGCAGTGTAATGCAGGTTTTTTTTTACCATTTCAACATTTACATTTAGAAATTATGAGTCCTTAATACATATGTGAAAGGCAATTTGCTTAAAATTTATTTATATCTTCATATGTATGTAATAGTGACTGAATTTTTTATGGTAATATTTGATTATCCTTTAAAGATAATTAACATTACCTCCAAAAATTAGTAGCTGGAAGAAACGCTGATTAATGTCCTGTTTCAAAGAAAGAAAGAGAAAAACAGAATCCCTAAAGAACGCACAAAACAACAAAACTGAAAATGTTGCAGGCTTGGCTTGATTGAGCCTGTTCAAGGATCATTTTTTTTTTTTTACCAGAATACAACCTGAAAATAACCAGTAGAAAATCTGAAAATACATGCAGACATGTTATTAGTTTTTTGTTTTTGTTTTATTTGCACAATCAGTAATGGTAAAGATGATATATCAGCAATAACAAAGGTAATGTATCAATGAACAAATGACCTAAGGTAAGCTGAATGTCCTGATCTTAGTGTGTTTCTGAGATACAGATCATAGCAAAAAAACCAAACATCAAAATGTCATACGAGAAGCAAAAACCCCTTGTATATCAAATTATTTCACAAAATAAAAACGTGTCAGGCTACAAATGATAGACCATAAATGTTTTAACAACTTAACAATAAAACCGAATCAACAATAAGGAACATAGTTGAATGTCCAGTTTAAGGCCGCGGGCCGTGAAACCCAATATAGCTAGACAGCTAATAAAGAATCTTTACCTTATTAGGTCTACAGTGCCGCCAATTTAAAAGCTCTATATTTAACCTTTACACAGTTTCATTGTTGTAATTTAAAACTTAAAGTGATGGGAATAAATCTTTTTCCTAACATGTTTAGATCGATGGGGGTACAGGTCTTTATAGCAGTTTTCGAGGGCCCTTGTTATACGATATATTACCCTGCCGAATGTTTTAATCGGGTGGTAATCCCTGTGACCACAATTGTGAACGGGCACACTTTACACATTAAATGAAGTTGCAAGTACTTGACATGGGGTTTTTGTATCTCCTTAAATATGACAATAGTATCTAATTGTACAAAAGTGCCTTGAAATCCATACTTTGAAGAAAAAAAAGTGTGTTTTTTTTTTAAAAATAGCAAACAATTTGAAAAACACACAAAGAACTGTGTATTGCATCAAGACAAAAAACAACATTATAGCACTTGATGGCTAGAGGGAAAATTTGTAAAATAAATGACTATATCTGATGATGGAAGATAATAACTTGATTATAAATCTGGTTTGCAGGTTATAATTATAATCTCATTTCAGGCATCCTTTTATACTGGCTTACAGACATGCAACTTATATATAAACCCCCCCCCCCCCTTAACCTCCCCACCTTCAATTCTATCAAGTTAAAATGACAAAGTAAATGTTATTTATATTTCGGTTTGTTTATATAGATAAAACATTGAAAGCCAATAATTGAATGATAAAAAGGAATAACTCAAAAAAAAATATGGTTGAAAAAACTTAAATTATTAAAAAATTTTTCCCAATTTTTAAAAAATTCCCCAAGGCAAAATTAACAGCAGGGTGTTCGCTAATAGAATTTAAAAATATTTTTGAAATAGCTTTGTAAAAAAATAGCTTTTAGATAAACTTTTAACATGAAATCAAGATAAATAAAAATGTGTCCTAAACAAATTTTTAATGTACAATGTATTTGATGTATATTTTGTTTTATAACATTGGAAAGTTAATACTGGTGTAAACATTTAAGCTGGTGATGAAAATGACCAACTTTCACTTTAGTTGCCTTGCATAAATCTGAACTGACATAATTGTAGAGGAAACATGGTTAGGACACAAGTCTGAGAAAGCATAAATAGGACACAAGTAAAAGGAAACTTGATTAGGACACAAGTCAGAGGAAGCATGGTTAGGACATAAGTAAAAGGAAACCTGATTAGGACACAAGTCCGAGGAAGCATGGCTAGGACATAAGTCAAAGGAAGCATGGCTAGGACACAAGTCAAAGGAAGCATGGTTAGGACACAAATCAAGGATGCATGGCTAGGACACAAGTCAGAGGAAGCATGGTTAGGACACAAGTTAGAGGAAGCATGGCTAGGACACAAGTCAAAGGAAGCATGGTTAGGACACAAAGCCAAGAAAGCATGGCTAGGACACAAGTCAGAGGAAGCATGGTTAGAACACAAGTCAGAAGAAGCAAGGTTAGTACACAAGTAAGAGGAAGCATGGTTAGGACACAAGTCGAGGAAGCATGGTTAGGACACTAGTCAGAAGAAGCAAGGTTAGTACACAAGTAAGAGGAAGCATGGTTAGGACACAAGTCAAAGGAAGCATGGTTAGGACACAAGTTAGAGGAAGCATGGCTAGGACACAAGTCAAAGGATGCATGGCTAGGACACAAGTCAGAGGAAGCATGGCTAGAACACAAGTTAGAGGAAGCATGGCTAGGACACAAGTCAAAGGAAGCATGGTTAGGACACAAGCCAAGAAAGCATGGCTAGGACACAAGTCAGAGGAAGCATGGTTAGAACACAAGTCAGAAGAAGCAAGGTTAGTACACAAGTAAGAGGAAGCATGGTTAGGACACAAGTCAAAGGAAGCATGTTTAGGACACAAGTCGAGGAAGCATGGTTAGGACACTAGTCAGAAGAAGCAAGGTTAGTACACAAGTAAGAGGAAGCATGGTTAGGACACAAGTCAAAGGAAGCATGGTTAGGACACAAGTTGAGGAAGCATGGTTAGGACACAAGTAAGATGAAGCATGATTAGGACACAAATCAAAGGAAGCATGGTTAGGACACAAGTCAAGGAAGCATGGTTAGGACACAAGTTGAGGAAGCATGGTTAGGACACAAGTAAGATGAAGCATGATTAGGGCACAAATCAAAGGAAGCATGGTTAGGACACAAGCCAAGGAAGCATGGTTAGGACACAAGTCAAGGAAACATGGTTAGGACACAAGTCAAAGGAAGCATGGTAAGTACATGTACAATTAAAAGGAGGCATGGTTAAGGCACAAGTCAGGATAAAACCAATCAATCTTTGCCTTTAGTAGCAGTCATAATTCCTTTTGATTTTTCATGAAACTTTGAAAAAGGAGAAGTTGGCTGTTACTTGTGGGGAGAACTAGACTAGGCAAGGAAACAAAACTTTGGTAGATCTGTTAAATGAGTACTTGTAGTATATACATGTTAAAGTCCTGACATTTTAACCTTTAAAACTCTGATTTATAAAATACTTCAACCTTTATTCATTATAAAATGCTGGATCATAAAGTGAGTTTCCTCTTAATTCTGTTACTATCCCTTTGAATACCACATTACATAATTCAATTCCCAAACTATCATTTATTTTACCCCATACTAAGTAATAATCTTCGATCGAAACTAATAAATTTAGGTTTTTCAGACATCTGTGAAAAGTATTTGTATTTGCGTAATGAATTCTGCATACCCACTTCATTTAAAGTGATAAAACTTTATAACCTTTTGTAAGAAACCTGTGAAAATGCGCATACACTGTTTGCATTGGCACGGTTATATATACCGTTAATAAACAGCCCTGGATAAAAATGGTAAATTATATTTGTGCAATACAAACTTTAAATTAATTGAATTCTTCTCAAGAATTTGAATACAACCTTTAAATGACACAAATATTTTTTGTAAATCTAGTGCTTTTACTGTCAAGATTGAATTAATGACTGCATGCAATATAATTACAGTGCATATGAGGCAAGCATTAAAATGATCATCATTATAACTAGTAAGGTTTTCAGTGACACAGGCATGGTTAATACCAACAGGCGACTCTGATGGAGGTTAACTTGAAGCGATGCCTCAATTTTGCTGAAGTAGACAGTAGGAGACTCTATACAAGGCTTGGAAGATATCAGCTCGTTAGATGCTGATAGTCATTTAATCTTTATACTGTTTTCCTAACATGATATGATACAACCACTTTATAGTGGTCGTGTGGCTGTGATTAGATACAACCACTTTATAGAGGTAGTGTGACGGTATGGTTAACCCATCAGACAGAGTAATCTAAGCATTGCTGACTATATCTGTTCAAACCCAGTCATTTCTTCCTTGGACAAGAAACTTACACTTATTACTATTTAGTACTAGTTGGTTCAAGTAACGGATATAAGATTGTGTCTATAAGCTTATATATGTGTTTCCCACATAATCAAACTAAAATAAAATCTGTATAAACAATCCAATTAAATAAAACATTAACTTATTCAAATCATTAAAATCTTTCTAACTTTTAACAGTATAAATAAATATAAAGAGGAAAAATAAATGAAATATAAAAGGATGCATACATCAAATATTTTATGCAATTAGGTAATTACCAGCAATCTTAAAATCTAATAGGAAAATAATTGGCATGCCTTTGTTCTATAATTGCTAATACATGCACAATTACCATAATCCACATAACTCACAGATGCTGTTTTTTAATCTGCCCTTTATCCACATATACACTTTTTCAATATCTTTTAAAGAAATATTGAAAGTTAAAATTTGCTGACTGTAACAAAAAAAAATTGAAATAAATTTTTATGAATGGTGGGAACTTGCCAAATATAGTGCAAACGCGTAGAACGTGGTTTACCACAAATAAACCATCAAAATAAACAAGATCATAGTGGGGGGAACCAGTCATGGTCTGTCTGTTCTCTATTTTTCATTTTAATTACACACTTGTAAAATTGTTGAATGTGCATGTGAAATGTGCTTTATCAAACCTTACGATGTTTTTCTTGTCAATGAATTAACATGAAATCTTGATTTTCATGAAAATATGAAATCATGAAATATGATATTACAACAAAAATCATAAGATATATATATATATATACATATATATAAAAGACATTACTGAAAAAGTAAATTTGTACAAAAACCATTTTATAGTTGTTTTTTATAATTGAATGTTAATCTTAAAACGAAAAAAATTTACATTAGAATAACATGGAGCTATTATTATTAATTATGACTTGTTACAAATACAGTTTAAAAGTTAATTAAGAAAAAAAAAAAAATTCAGTAAAAACAATGAGACAACAATTCTCTTTTCAATTATTAAATCAATCTACCTATCTGAACATAAAAGATGATGACACAGAGTAAAATATAGGTAAAATCTGAACAAAATATTTCATTTACTTTTAAAAGAAGAACATGACTGTATATAAATTCTATATCAATTATTAAATAACAAATACATTTTGTCCCTTGAAAAAGTTTATGTTAGTGAACAAACTCTATTTTTACTAATTAAAACTAAATTACCTTGAATTTACAGATTGCTATTCCAGAGATTATGAATCAAGTGGTTCTCATGCACAGTTAAATTTCCTACTAACTAAATGTATACTGCACTCAACCTGTACGTTTCCATTAAATTTCAACTGCCGTGTTTGCCTACCAGTGTAACATTTATACACAACTAAGATATCAATCTGTAACTTGACTGATATATACCTTGTACAACATCAAGATACACTAAGTGCACAAATCAAATATCATATATACAGGTGTTATTTTTTTGCCAGCAGACAATCTCATTAAACATGGACATATATGGGAAAAAAAATTAGTAAAACTACCCCGAAGAACACAGATGTTCTGTGATAATAATTTTATGAATTCTAATCAAGCATGCTCTTACTATAGGTGTGCTTGATTTTATAGTACAATATGATAAATTGTTGATTGTTTTCGATGAATCTGAAACAGTTAATGATGATACAGAAAATTCAGATAATTTTAAACACTCAGGGTGTGCCGTAATAGGTTAACAGCCAGATGAATTGAAATGATAAATTGTAAGTAGTTTTTAATTAGATAATGTATAAGCTGTCTATGTATTGAAATAGGTTAAATTTCACACTCATTCATTTTTCCATTAGTTTATTTACGGTGTTGGATAACACAAAAAATTCAGGATGACATATGAACTGTTGATAGAAATACCAGCTGACTGATTACTTGTGTATGTGCACTTTGTTGTAAACTTGTATTTACATTCATTTAATTTTATTGTAAGATCAGTAGATTGGTTTATTTTGGACAGTCTCCTTTTATAAACAACGCGAAAAGCGTAGAATAAATATCACCTTGAGAAAAATGTGAACATGTGAAATAGTTAAACTTTTCTCAAAACAGTGAAAATATAAAGCAAATAATTTGTCTTCTTAATGCTTCCAATCCACAGTAAAGCAGCATCCATGACTAAATTGTAAGGACAGAAGTTGACATACCCACTTGACCAATGCCTTCTGCTTTTAAATGATCAAACATTTCATCCTAACATTATCACAATGTATACAGGTAAGCTAAGTACCAATGCATTGACGATAATACCCCATCCCCCATTAACTTACGTTATTGGACTTAGAACTCTATTTGTCAATGGTTATTTCCTTACAGCAACCATTATATAAAGGAACTTATAAAATAGTAATATTCGTTTAATCATTTGTTATGTATAATTCTTATAAAAGAGATGTTTCAGATCAATTGAAACATTGCAAATGCTTTAAACACAAACTAAGAAACTTATACAATAAATAGGACTTTGCAAAAAATCTTACAAACAACCTGATTTCTTTGTACAAGTGATATATTTTGTACATGCAACTTGTTGTGTATCTATGACATATGTGATCTATGGGTATTTTATGGCAGAGTTCTTGCAGGTTAGTACCTATAGTATGGCCATAAATAAATTCCTAAACACAGCATGTTCCTCTGATTGTAATCAACTTGAATTACCTACATAGACATTCTAACAAATATAAACACCTGTATTAGTTTATGTTTAACATATTCAAACTGCAGGGAACTATTTTTTTCCCAGTCTATTAGACTCTTGACCTATGCATCTTTTTTCCCATATCTTCAAACAAATAATTTAGTTATCTATACAGTAACCATTGAAGATGCTTTGATACAAATATTCCTATTTTGTCTGTTCTCTTATGGCATCTTTCAATTAGTGTACCCAATGACAAAGATTAAGTAAGTGTAGATAATTAAGACTCAAGGGATGTGGACAATGAGTGAACAAATTTTATACAGGAAATAAAATGGTCAGTACCATAATGGAGGAACCTTTCATAATATCATGGCTCCTATAATTTGGAATTGACTATAAATGGAAAATGAACATGGTATATTTCTTGAACTTACCACACAATGTATAACAAAAAAAACATGTAAGTTAACCATGTGAGTTAATCAGTAATTTTATACATTGTATACTACGTGGCTTGAATTTCACTAGAGACAGAGTCCTTTCACATGAACGCAGCTAGAGGTAACTCAAGTGTATGTAACTCAAAGCTGTGATGAAAAGGGCGTTATATTTATAGAGTATATGAGAATGCAATTCAGGCAATACTTACAAAGCAATAAATGCAGTATGAAATACAAATCAAGCACATATATAAAAGTCTCACATTGTTTTCCACAAAAATTACATGAAATTTTGTCTTTTTCGTTTAACCAACATACCCTATTTAATTAAAAAAAAAAATGAGACTTAATTAACAAATACAGTTAAATATGAATGTGCAAATGTTATATGGTAAACCACAGCAACTGTTTTTGTACCACAATCTTCAAGGGAAAGTTAATTCATTCACTGAGGATATTTATTACTATTTTTACACAAAAAAAGAAAGAAAACCCTAAAAGCTCTATTTCAAACAGGACATTAATCAAAACTTGAAAGTTCATTAACGCAAGTTCATATAAAGTTAATTGACATTTGATGTCATACATGATAATGATGATTGTGTGTATAAGCTGGGAAGTCCCAGGTATAAGTAAATTATAAATAATAACAGATGCTTTATCTGTGGTAATTATACAAACTAATAAACAAAACATGTATAAAACTGTAATAGAAAAACATACACCTAACAGCTTATAAACCATTCTCCTTTTTATGAAAAATGATTGCTAAGCGTCCATATCATTTTTATTCAATTCTTTTCTCTATTTTCTACATTGTACTTTTTTTTCAAATGCAGAACTTTGGTCTAAAATGTTAGCTTTATCCTAAATAGAAACTTACTTTTTTACACCTGAAATAAAACATATGCCAACATGTGCACCTCAAGTATTGTATGTACCAAAGGAATAATTTTTGTTGCACTTTGAAAGCAGTTTTATGATGTAAAGTCAGAAAACAGGTGCCCCGATCTTCCTTCCAATTATAATTCAAAGGGAACAATGATTAGAAAGTACACATTATCATGCATTCTGTGTGTGTGCCTTATCATGAAAATTTGTTTAATGGTTAATTTATCTTGTAACAGCATTAATTAGGCAAGTAATACAAGAAATAAGTACTCACAGTCTAAATTGTGAAGATAATTAGAAATAAAATTAATGATCACAGAGAAAGGATTATACCCTTTTCAATATTTAGTGATTTTTTTTTGGCAACTAAATCATCAAAAGAAGACCCAATTGGCTCATACTTTCTATAGGTAGGTAGCAGCTCAGATTTTAAATAAATGTAGTATTCATCCTAAATTTGCCACCATTTAAAAGTGTTTTCAAATATTTGCAATATCAAAACAGAAATTACTTCGCTATCAAGATAACAACTCTGTTTCTATTGAAATCCATAAAGCATATTAAAAAAATGGATACTGTTTATTATTAAAATTGCAATTTCTTTAAGTTATGGTATAAATCATGAATGAAAAAGCAGGGGAAAAAAACTTTTGTTAGTATTGTAGATATGTATCACCATCATTGCATGAGAGGACATGAAATGCTTTTAAACATCCATTGGAGACAGACCTGATGTTTTATAAGTGTCATCTGACACTGAATTCTTATGATAAAGCCACAACCAGTGTTAGCCTGCACATAAAACCTGACAAAATCCCCCAGCTCATCACTATAAAATACACCTTATTAAAGCATATTGCATGATAACTGATACATTATAGCCTTGTAAACGTGGTTTTATGATATCAAAGTACTATACAATTTTTTCCCACATGAGGCGAGGCCCTTTCTATAATGTAACAAGATAGAATCATTGTTAAATAGGTTTTATAAGACTAAAATGTTTAGCACACCAACTTGAGTAATAGGAAATTATAGAAAAACCATGTTTAATTAACTGTTTCATGCCTTTGTTTATATCTCCATCCAAAAATGTCCAAAACTGCAAACATAAATATTTTTTCAATAAACATGTACTTAACTACATAATTATGTTTATACACTTGACTCTTATGTTGTTCTTTTTTTGTATTTTAATTATTTCAGAATAACTAGAGAATTTGTGAAACATTGCAAAGTCTGTCATGTTCTACTGCAATAAAAGAATCATTTCAATGCTTTCTTAGGTTGCAAACTTGAAAAACAAAACTCAGTACATTTTAGATCATTTCAAATGAAACTCTCAAGCCATGATTGCCAAAATGGTATACAATCAAATTTACTAAAGAAAAGGAATATGCCAAAGTTGTAAGAAAGACAAAACTAAAGGTAACAAGCACATAGATAACACTTGGCATTAAACACTGGTAATTAGGGTGTTAAACAACACTTGTAATTTACAGAATGTGGATTTTCAGCATTGTTAACATACTATAATCTAAATGAGGAAATACATTGTATATTTCTAAAGCATTGACCTGAAAATGAAAAATTAAGCATCTGTTCCAATACATCAACTTTTTAATATGGCCTCAAAATAGCTGCTTTTTAACCCTTAATATTTTGCTAAAATTTGCCTCATCATGTATTGTAAGATTGTTTGGTTAAAGCTGCAGCCTTTGTTAATTGGGAGTCTGATCAGAAAACATACTGGTCATTGAACCAAGAATAGTAAATGGAAAGTAATATATATAAAGGACAAGTTAAGACATCCTGGAAGTGACGGGTCACCTTATGATGAATTACAAGAATTCCCTTCCTTTCATCTCATTAAATATTAGTGTTGAGGTAACTTTAATGTAATTAAATTAATTCCTATCTGATTTCAATCTGAACTCTAAACAACTTTAATTTATGGAAGCATGTCACAGAGCAATAACATGCTCATCAACAGACAATGTAACATCTGTACCTATATCATATAATGTTTTCAAGTTGATTATACAAAACACCCCTTTTTTATAAAAAATCTTCTTACTAAAGGTAAAATAAGAATACATTTGTAATAGATAAAGAAACTATAGACCATAAAACCACCATTTCATCCCATCCTATCAGTCTTCAATTTGCAAATGTGTATATAAAATCATACCAAAAAAAAAAAAGGTAAAAAAAAAAGAGAAGAGAAAAAAAAACCCACCCCATAAAACCAACAATAGTTCCATTCTTTGGTAAGGTAAGTTGAAAGCTTAGGGAAGGGTATATTATGTAAAGCAACAAAAGAGAAGAACAGGTGAGGTTGTATTTCTCACCGACTTATCAGCAAAACTTACAACTCCTGTAAAGTGCCATCTCAATCATATGTTTGTAATGAATTAACAATTAACAAAGTGCTCCATTCTCTTTGAAAAAAATCACAATGATTCAAGAGAGACGTACCTGCCTTCATCTTCTTTTATAAGTTACCATTCTTTACAAACAGGTGATGATCAAAATGGTATGCTAAGATGGAATAAGAGTTTTATTGCAAATAAAAAAATATATCATCTCAGGATTTATCTTTGTATTGTTTATGCATGGAAGTATATTATAATATGATGTGGCTGTATGGGATTCTGGTGAGCAGCCAACATGCATCAATGGATACCTATGCATCAATGATAGATGAAGCTGATAAACCAACAGTTGTGGCAGAATTATTCACTGGAAGTGCAGCAGATTCTTGCATAACTCTTGTCTGTAAATACTTTTTAAAAGTTTATGTGTGTAACTCAGCCATGTTTCAAAAGAGAAACATCCAATAAATTCCTTTCAAGTTAAAGATTTAGACAAAATGGTATCTGTTAGGTGGAAATGCAAACCTCAAACATACCAGAGTTCATTGCAAAATCCACATTTCAATTATTTACAACCGTAAGTTCAAATGATCTTTAATGCTTTTAGCAACAAATGTTCTTCTTATTGCAACCATTGCAAAAAAGCATAAAAAGATAGTACAAAAAGCCATTTCACAGACTTGGTTTAATTGCCACAATTTTCAGATTTACATTATTTGGCATGCATCAGGCATAAAACGTTTTCACAAATTATACAGCAAAGAAACAAAGAAAGAGAGTCCTTTTCCATGTGGTTTGTAACCCATGGTAAAAAGAATCTCTGTGCTCTACTAAATCATAATCCCACAAAACAATAAATTGGCAAACATTCTTTTTCGGCCAAGAAGACCTTAACTTTATCTGGTGTCCACTATAACATATGACTGAAGCAATCTTTATTTTAAAATGTTAAATTAAACAAAAAAAGAATTAAAGGTATATGTTTATCTAAATTGTTTTTTCTTGTTGTTTAGTTGCATTAAAGCAGTTGCCTCGGTTTAACCAATTATTTGTACCTTTCTTCTTTTACATCATCAAGTTTTCATTGCCCTTTCCTTTTTAAACAAAATTTGCAAAACTTGTTAAATTATTTCAGTAATGTTTAGGAGGTTTGTGTTACCACTATTTACATCAAGTTCTTCAAGTTTATTCAGTTATGAAAGTGTCAGCTTTGAATCCTGACAACCAACACTTCATTCCAGCTTGAATCACAAGGTTTTAAATTCTACCATTCACACTGTTCTAAGTATCAAAATAGTAAACTCATGTATTTTTAAAAGTTGCTCAAATATCCTCTATTCATGCTGGTTCAGATTATCTTTCTAATTCAGGGGAGTGAGTCTCTCACATTACCATACACTTCTCAAATGTTTGAAGAATTTACCAAAAGGTTATCTCAAACAATTGGATCAAATTGGCCATCTCACAGTTTACATGATAACATAGATAAAATGTATTAAATGTTGCAGATTTGAAAGTCATGAATGAAATTGGGTCTACTCTAGTATTTTACACAGGAGGTTGATTACAGTAATTTCATCATGTATGTGATACAGATAATAGAAAATTGTTGCCTTTTCTCTCTCCTTCTTGTCTATTTTTTTTTTTGCTTTGGGTTGCAAAAAGCAATTTGCAGTTACAACATCTGCTGGCTGTTACAAGAATTTTAAATTAGTTAGTTTAGATATTGAGCTGTGTTTGAACATATTTTCCAGTAGGAAAATTTAGATTGCATTTTATATATATCCAAAACCAAACTGAAGGAAGACTAAATTCCTATTAAAAAAATAACCAATTTCAAAGTTTGACGGTTAAATGTGTGTATATAGAAAAACTTACTCCTTGACTGGTATTAAAATAAAATATAATGAAGATTCTTATTTTATAGCTAATACATAATGAAAAGTATCACATAATTCTGTAGGTTATATTTCATTTATAATTTCTTGCTGTGAGAAAAAAGAAGATTTATATGTGATTTAGAAAATAAACAGCAAACTCCTTGATAAACAGGGGTTAACCCCTTGAAACATTGGAGTTTGATCAACAATAGACAGTTAATTTATTAATTGTTTCAAGAGTGGTAATTTCTCATTTGTTTTACAATTTCAATTTATTTAACCCTTTACCTGCTGAATTCCGTATATGAACTTGTCTATCTTCTGTTTTTGGAATTCCCATTATCAGGACATCAAGATGAAAAGTTGCAGTTGGTTAGCCAACAGTATAGAGCCTTGTCAGACTGCACATATATGGCCTGGCTGGAAACAACTTTCAATTCCAGCAGTGTATCTTAGGTAAATTAAATAACAAAAGATGCAAATTAGACTAATGACAAAACTGTTCCTTTAAAACAATTGTGAGGAGATTCTGACTAAAAACAATTTATATAAAGCTCATAGGTATAAGTAGGTTAAGTTAGCTTTCACTATCACTGATACTAAACTTTATATTCTCATACAGCCTTACCATAATTAATTTATTTTTATTTTTCACACTGTGAAATTACCATAATTTACCATGTTTTTGTAAACATTTAAACATTATATCACCCTTGCTGTTACTTTATACTTAAAAAAATATTACCTTACAAAAATACTTTGATTCCTATTAAAACTGTGTGCCAAAATCTCTTAACTAGTTCCTACCCAGGTATTTATTTAGTAATTTTTTTATCGACCACATGCTGTAGACACTTTCCATCACCCTTACTGATTATGATGTAATTTTCCAGGTCATTAAAATAAATACTAATTACAAAGTCTTGAGTGAAAAACCAGCCCCAGACTGTGTATCTGTTCACATTACTGTGAATATGCTGGGACTATACATCAAACATGTCAAATGGTACATGCTTTCCTAGAGCTTCTCATAGCACTGTTTGTTGAAACTAGTCTACCTCTGAAAAAATGTTTAGATGTGGAAAAAAAACTGTTTATCCTAATCCCTGATCTTGCACAGTGTTGCTTCATAGTTTGGCTCCAAATCTAAAGTAAATATTGCTGGATTGCAAAATCTATTTATTTCTTCACTTGAAATGAAGTAATTTATATTTAATTAACAGCTTTCCATGCTATTTTGTTAAGCTTCACCTATTTCTGGTCTTTGATGCTCATGGTAATACTTTTGTCGTAAAAAGAATATCAAACCAATAAAAGAAGTTTAAACAAAGTTAATGTCAATAATCTTTCTTTTCCTAATTAGATATTCTTTCTTTTCCTATTTAGATATTCTTAGATTTCTTTATATAGGATTTTGATAAATAAAAACAAAAATATAAATTTTTCTGGAAACATTAGATTCCAGTGTGTCTATAAGCTTCCTACACAATAGACAAAAATAAATTCTGTATAAAGTATATTAGATTAACAGATTAATAAATATATCATATTATATGTGAAATAATTCTGACGAAATTCTCAAATTTATATTCTGACCGCTAAAGTGTATGTATAATTAGATTTTCTATTGTATGGAACACCATAATAAAGACAGAGAGTTTCATTATGCAAAAAATTTTCTTCCATTCTGTCTTTTATTATTCCAGGAACCCTTGAAAAGGTGTTTCATCAACAGTTTTAATTGATTTAACCATTACAAATATTTCACTCTTTCCGATTTTATTGTGATTTATGTCTCTGTCATTTTTCTTTCCGTTATTCTTAATTGACTAAATTAACATTGATTATGCAATTTCATCATTGCAAGGGGTAAAATTTGTTCCAATTGATTAAAACCACTCCAAAGAAACTTTTCATTACTTTAAAACTATTTTGGCAGATACAACAAAATTGTGTAATTCACTTTTGTTGATTGAGAAATAAATTCTCATTATTTGTTTCCACTTTGGAAAGGTTTCTTGTCTCACAAAATAGCTTGAAGTAGAATTGAAACAGGAAATATTAATTAAAGGAAGCTCTTTTAGCAACATGGCTTTAATCTACCCTATAAATTGTCTAAATAAGAATTTAGAACAGTTTTCAACTGGTGCTGACTAGTTAATAAGAATTTTAAAAACTAGACGGGGCATTTTTTGTTCTACTTTTAACTTGAAGAGTTTAAGCAATGCCTCTCCCCCTATTGGATATTTCTATAGATTGGCAATATGACTAAATTTTATTTATAGGAAAATAATCCATGCATTTCTATGTATTTATATCAGGTACGTTTGATTGACAGTTTGCCAGTTGTGCATATCAAAACCACCTAGTAGACACAACTTTGCAGCCAATTTTGGTTTCATTTCAATTAGTTTGAAAAAAGATATGACGTCAATGTGCCTAACATATCAGGCAATATAAAAAGTATAAATATATTCCAGTCTGGACTGTAATAAATTACATGGCAAATTATACAAAATGAACAGAACGTTGTACAATATAGAACAGCAAATTACCCATAATGAACAGTATCAAATCTTTTTCTTGGCATGGCATAAAAAAGACTTAAGAAATAAAGAGGTAAACAAATAGGGGATATGAAAAATATGAATATTTTTATATGAAATAAATCCTTCGCTTTAATACCTTTATATAATAGCCATAGATATCTAGATCCATATAATATATATCAATGATATTTCACGTCACCTAATTTCCATATAAATTGACTTATTTTGGTTAAATACGTAATAACAGCATTTAGAGTTGGTGAAGCATAATCTGATAACATGTCAATGTCTTCCTTTAATAACTATGTCAATTGTCACTCAATAAAAATTGGCAAGGTTATGTGAATAATTTCTTTGCTAATTCTCCATAATGACAGTATGAAGAGGTGATTGGAAGACAGTTGTTACACTAATACATGTGTACCGACTTATGATGTATACCGACTTGCGATGGTGCAGTTTTTATAGTATGATAGAATAAGGACAAAAAGATAATTACTTGCAAAATATAATAAACATGTTACACTGACATTCATATTTGATTAAGATTTTGTCAATATCTTTAATCCATTGCTTCTCAAATAGCAAAATATATTTTTTTTTTACCTTTTTACAAATGAATGCCAGTTATTTCAATATTTTCACCGATACAAAGCTTTTGTAACACTCTATATGTCTCAGTGCAAATCAAACATAAATTATATTTGTGCCAACTTTTAACAATTAAAATGAGCTTTTAAATATCTGCAGATTAATGATAAACTATTTAAAAAATGTTTTTATGAAACTTGACTCACTCATGCCCAAGACTTTCAACTGTATAAAATTACATGTTGTATGCATTGAGAAGTACACAAGTGCACCTTTATATATAATTGTAACGATCCATTTGGTTTAATAGTTTTTGATCAACAAACTTGGGCGCCACATTAAATGTAAACCAATTGCATGTATGAGACCACCAGTAAAATATATACTTTGATGAATTAATCAGGAGAGATTTCCCAGCATGGATTATTGTTTTCCTTCACTACTAACATTTACTTATAGGATCTAGACATTAGGATTTAAGTGTTAATGAAAAACAGTTTTTCAATCAAGTTAATAAAAAAACTAAATTTAATCGCTACATAAATTTTTAAATATATCCATAATATTATATGTACCGGAATCTACACATTTTTGAACTTTGTTTTATTAAAGATAACTTAGTAAAAGATAGCTAATTTTATTAAGACGCCAATTTCAAAAGGACAAATTAATATGTCCTTGCAATTGTTTCAATGCATTGTCCTAATTTTAATTATGGCCTAAATGCATACTAATGCAATTGTAAATTTACATTTATTCAAATGTTGAAAAGCTAGAGGGGACACTTTAACATCTGTACGCAATTTAAACACCATTAATTACGTTTTAACAAGGCAATGCAAATGCATTTTACCAGCATTTGTCACCACTCTGAATAGATTAATCTAAAATTTTAAGTCTGCATTTCTCATTTCTTTGTGCAAATGTTTCAACTGTTAAATTGTTGAACTCAATTAAGGAAGAAAATTATTTGAAAAGGCAATAGCATGTTATTTAAATATAAGCTTCATTTACTTTGGCACTATGAAAATGGACATTTCATAACCAATAATGAATTTTTCCTGAAGAAGGGTTAGAGATTATTGTATGCAGTTTAGAGATTATATCATTTATCAGGTCGTTAGGTACATAATTTAAATATAATAAATGTGATGAGACTCCTGGAACAAATCAACAAAATCTAAATGGGCTATCAAATTACAATTAACCTAAGTGTAATAAATGGGATATCAAATTACTATTACCTAAGTGTAAAATATATAGTGTGAATCAGTCAGTTCTTACATACCTGACTTTGACAGGGTCTATCTATCAAATTATCTCCACACATAATTACTACAGATCTAGATCTTCTTTTAAAATCACACTCTGCAAATATGTACTTCTCAATCTAATATTAAAAGCATGGTCAATGCTTGAATTATCATGCACTTCTTTTACACATTATTACACTTCCTAAAATGTCTGACGTTTTCCATTCCAATAATAGAGAGAATAATAGTTTATACATAATTAAAGTTAGTTAAATAATGATTCATTAAGAGGTAACATGGCTCAATTAAAGTGACATTATGCCCATCCAAGGTATAAAGTGAGTGAACAGATGAAGATCAAAATATGTTTTCAATTTACCATAATCCCTTTTAATTTAATAATTAAGTTCGCATTAACAATTAATAACACACAGATCCGAATGAAATTTCTATAAATGTCCGTTAGAATTTACGTATAACGCTTAGTTAATAAAAAGAGTGGGGCAGTCTTTTTAAATTTTTTGCAGATTTATAATTGTATCATAAACATTTTCTAATATCAACTGTTGGCCAAACACCATTTTGACAGTCAATCTTTTGAAATATAAAAGCAATTAAGTCCAACTTGACTATGAAAATATGAGCATAATGTCACTTTAAGAAAAGGGAGGTTTTTGAAAATGTTATGAATTATCATTTTCTGCTTAGATAATACAATAATAATTAAATTTTTGCTTTGTTATTTAATGACTGTCAACTTTCATTTGATTAAATTGATAATTATAACCTTTTAATGCCCAAAGTTTTGAAAATTTAAAACTCTTCCCAGTTCTACATTCATGACAGTAAATTTAGTGTACCGTTCGACACAACACCTTGGAACAAAAACATAAAATCTTAATACTCATCTTTCATTCAACACTTCAGGCTGGATATGCTTCGTACACAGTTTATATTCGTTGCACTTCATTGCATTTTAAACATTTCAAATGCCACCCCGAATTCTTTGCAATACTGTAAATTTCAATTAAATTCAAAGACTAGAAATGTGTCATCATGCACGGAATGCCCCCGCATGCAGCCAAAATTTCAGATGGTGCATTAATTATTTTTTTTTCATTTTAAGTTCAAAGCCCTTAAAACTTTTCAATGTTAACACAAACCATTTTCATACAATGTTCAAGGCACTGAAATTATTTCAGTCTAAAACCTTTTAAAAATAGCATATTGCATATTTGTAGCCAAAATAATGGCTAAAAGTAAGAGTGCTGAAACTGAAAGTTCAAAATTTTTCCAAACATTCAGGAAAGATAAGTTTGTCTTAAATCATTGAACTACAACCAAATTCAAACTTAAACTGCTTATTCCTAAGATGTATCTATATTATTTTCAAAGTGAAAGGGGACATAACTCTGCCAAAAAGTCATCAAACCATGACCAAATTCCAACTTGACCTGCCCATTCGTTTGACATATCCATATGTCAAATTTAAGTTGAATATGTAACACTGTTGGGTAGATAATGAACAGAAACTGTAAATTTCATATTATTTTCAAAGTGAAAGGGGCATTACTCTGCCAAAAAAATCATTGAACCATGACCAAACTCGAACTTGGCCTGGGCATTCCAAAAACATATCCATATGTCAAATTTGAGTTGAATGTGTTGCACCATTGGGGAGATAATAAACGGAAAATGAAAATTTCATATTACTTTCAAAGTGAAAGGGGCATAACTCTGACAATAATCATTGAACCGTGACCAAATTTGAACTTGACCTGCACATTCCTTTGACGCATCCATATGTCAAGTTTGAGTTGAATGTGTTGTACCTTTGGGGAGATAATGAACGGAAACTGAAAATTTCATATTATTTTCAAAGTAAAAGGGGCATAACTCTGCCAAAAATCATCAAACCACGACCAAATTCGAACTTGACCTGTATTTTCTCATGACATATCCATATGTCCAGTTTGAGTTGAATGTGTTGTACCGTTGGGGAGATAATGAACGGAAACTGAAAAATTTCATATTATTTTCAAAGTAAAAGGGGCATAACTCTGCCAAAAATCATCGAACCATGACCAAATTCGAACTTGACCTGTATTTTCTCATGACATCTCCATATGTCAAGTTTGAGTTAAATGTGTGCAACCGTTCTTAAGATAATGAACGGAAACTGATGATGACGGAATGACAGAATGACGGAAGGACGGAATGACGGAACAGGGTAACACTATATGCCCCGGCCATTAAATGGCGGGGGCATAAAAACCTTGCACCATGCAAGACATAAAAAAAACCCAGCTGAAAACTATTTTAAGATCAATTACATCTTGACGTTTTTTTTCGCTTACGGCTCATCGTCAATTTTGAGCGTATTACGATGTAATGGGCATGCACAATGTGAAGCTACGTGCAACGTTTATATTGTACACCTCCCGCGACTTAGATTATCACATTCTTACATATATTAAATACAGTATGATTCGGCACATTTTATTGAAAAGTCAAACAAACAAATATGTCAATAAAGAACAGAAAAAAAAACTCATAAACTCAAAAATTTATCAAATTCATACATTTTTCCTTTTCAATACAAGATACAAGAAATATATCTAAGAAACTTTTTGTTTGTTGTACAATAAAGGTTTTCAGGAAACAATTTTGTTATATAAGTTTAGAGTGCTATAATAAAACATTATAAAATATATGATCATTTAATTACACAGGTATGAATGATTATCATTCTCAGATAATTATATACATGTATGATATATAAGATAAATACAATACATCAAAATCATTTTATATGCCTATGAAAAATGATAGAAACTTTGTAAGAAAAATGTTTTTATTTTTTTTATTTTTGTGTTTCATTATTATTTTTTTCTTTCTTTGAACAATTTGGTGAAATTCGCTCTTAAAATCATGGCCATTATTTGGATAATAAATCATATTACATTTACTTGTAAAGTTTGACCTTATATATGTGATCATTCATAACTATTTACATCGTATACATTGTATATGATTAAAGGACCTCTACTGAGGTCTAAAGGCATAAAAATATAAAATTTGAAAATTATACAAATATCAAGTGAAGCACTTCAGATGGAAAAATCTGTAAAGGACAATAAAGAAATATACTCAGAATTTTATTGAAAATAGATTTATTGTGCAATACTTTTTATATGCAGACTTGAGAGAAAAGCATTGCAAAACCTTTTTATTTTTGGGCTTTTTTCCACAACAAAAATGATTATTCTCGAAGAAGCAGAATGAGGGAATGAGCTAAAAATGTGTACACTAGTTATTGGATGATAAGACCTAAATCAATTGATACACAAATCTATGAAATATATTTTCAGCCCTGTCATGTCAATAAACCTCAGTGGCGTCCCTTAAAATTATTATGAAATCTTGAGTACAAAAAATAGCAAAATATAATCTTCAGTTATTCTGAGTCATAGTACTTCTGTTAGCTCATATAATTATAATCTGGTGCATTCTTCTCTTACATCCTCATAAATAACTTTTTGTTTTTGCATCAATATTTTTGTGCAAAGCCTATGGCTTATCTGGGAAGACAAATTGCAATTGTATTGGTATATAGAAATGCGCTGTGTCATGGTATATCAAACTGGAATTTTGATCATCAATCATTCACAAATATTCCTGTACTATCACAGGTTACTGTGACCCTGTGCATTAAAACATATAGCTATATTCATGACATCTAATTTTCACAATAAATTTACCTTATACATGCATATATATATATCATCACCTTAGTGCAGTAACAGAATGAGTTCTTCTAGATTTATTAGGAGTCAATCATTTATTAGCAGGAAATACACACAATCAATTACTAAATAATACAAAGGGAGGACATATCAGCTAAATAATACACAAGAAAACTTCCAAGAAAATTTTTATTTTCCAAGATAATACTGAAGAAAAAATGAAAATCATCTAACAAGATTTGAATCATTCTGGTTCCTTTCAATTGTTATTTTAATCCATTTTTTGTCCCTTTTTTAAAATTTTTTTGTGAAGTGAACTAAGATGGATGGACCTGTCAATTATAAGTTGTCAAAGTGACTGTAAATATAGTAAACCCTGTATTTTAAGACCAATTTCTAAGGAATTAAAGACTTTTTGACAAGTGGTCTCTTAAAACAGGTTATTTTGAAGTAAAATCATAATGTACAACAGTATTATGGCCATTTGAGAAAGGTTGTTTTAAATACGGTATTTATTCAGAGGTGATCTGCAGGAGAAGTTTGAGGGTACAAGATCTATGTGAAAACTATGGTATTTTTATTATTAAATTTTTACATTAATTAAATCATTCATAGAAAAATAATTTTTATATAAATCTATAAAATATTTTACCTGCAGTCTTTGATTTTCTTTTTAGCGCAGTTTCAAGTTCAGCAATTCTGAAAAGAAAACAGATGATATTAATTTGATGTTATGTAACTTTACTACTGATGTTCTTAATAAGTAACATACAGTATTGATGATATAAGATTAAACATTTATGATTTCATCCTCTGATGATAATCTTATATACCTTACTAAAGTCTCTTTCTAGCCAATAATTAACAGCTGAAACTTGATTAAATTTCAAATGTTCTGAGAGTTCTATTCAATTCAAAAATCAAATTCACCCTTTCTATAATTAAAGCATTTTTTCGGTCTGAGAAAATTCCATTTACTTTTCTATTTTGCTAAAAATCTAATCCAGAAGATTTAATAAGTGCTATTAATTCAGGAAAAATAATGTAACTTAATGAATTAGTAAATAACATTACTTGAGTTAATCAGCGAAAATACATTATTACATTAGTGGGGAAATTACAACGGAAGATTATTACATTAGTCAGATTGGTGAGTGAACTAAATACTGCTGTCATAGAAAAACTAGGCAAATAAAAACATATAGAAAAACAGCAAGTTTATATATTATAATGTCAGGAGTGCAAGATTCTCCCTGAATAATCAGCTTAGTTTCCTTGCCAACAAAGTTTGAAGAGATTTGTTCAAAGGAGGATATTTATGTTATTATCAAATTACCTTCATAAGTTCTTAAAGCAGTCTTAAAACATATTTCTTTTCAGTTTTGTAGTTTAAATTTTATAACCACCTTAAACCATCATCTGATCATTGAAATCATAAACATACGTTAGACTGATTTTGTAAAATAATAATTTTAAAACAGCAGCTGTCAATATACTGCCTTCTTCCAAAATTTGAAAATTTAAGCATCATCAAAGTCTGTTAACAAACATGTTAAATGTTTAATACAAAGTTTGCATTCTTTATATTATGTGTTAATACATATGATATATAGGTGTAATTTGTTAAATAAATGTTATTTTACTACAAGTCAATGTTTCAGAAATATTACAACCAAAACATATCATTATTGTAATCAACATCATCAAATATATCATCATCATCTTTGTTAATAAAGTCATCATCAATATATTATTCAACATCATCATTTAAGTTGATATTATCAACATAGGTATTATTCAAATGATTTACATAACCATCATTATTATCTAAATCATCATCATCATCACCACCACCACCATCAACATCATGATCATCATCATCGCTATCATCATCACATATGTCATTCTTTACATCCTCATCATCAACATCACAATCATCATCATCCCTTATGACATCCTTTACATCATCATCATCACAATCATCATCATTTATGACATTCATTACATATTCATTTGCCAAAGTTTTTAATTGCATCCACAACAACTGACATAATTACCAAATAATTACTGTGTAATTTATTTTTGCCTTTATTTTCAGACCAAAATGTTAATGTGATTAAGTGTTAATCCCTGGGACTGTTGGCAACCAAAACACCAGCTTTAGATGTTTCTGTTGATAAATCTAATGTTGCCTCCAAACATCTTTATGATGTGCATAGTTTGGCAAATGATTACAGAACTAAAGCGGAGGAAAATATCAACATATTTGATCTTACAGTTTGGTATATCTATTCAGCTAATTTCTTCATAAACGCTTCATGCTTTGATGAGAAAAGATTTCAATAAAATCAAGCTGATTTACTAAGCTAAATTATCTGATAATATGAATTGCTAGACTTTAACGGTTTAAAGTGTAAATAGTAAAAAATCTGTCTGTAAATCGGAAAAATAGAATGCACTGTAACAAGTTAATTCATTTTGTATTTAAAACACTTTTATGAAGGTAAAAAATTCTCTTTTATATATAAATAATTAACAATTAACAAGAAAATTACTTCAAATGTAATATTTATGTAGGCTTTTGTGTGTATCATGCCAATTATATCTATAGGTACAATAACGGTTCACAGTGGTTTCCAAACCCCTTATCTTACAAAAAAAATCGCTCTAACAATTACAAAAGACCTTCAAACTAGCTGATATATTCTGTAAGTTTACAAAATGTCATAAATATTTAATATCATGTTATGTCAGGAACATTTAAAGCACAGATAATCTCTACAGACTGGCTCCATGTCATAGGCAGAAAAAAAGCAAAGATTAAATCAGAGAGATTATCTCTACGGATAATCCACTATTCAGCTTCCCAGGGAGTCCCCCCTAATAAGTGCTAATCCACTTTGCAACTCTTCAGTAAAGAGCAGTACATTAAAGTCTGTACATATATCTATAACAACATCTCGCTATTAGAGAGCAGCTGTCCAAAAACCTTTAACCTCAGTGTTATTGATGAGAAAACAAGTTTAATGTTGATTTTTAATCATTTCCCATGTGCGAATGTAAAGAACATCTTTTGGGAAGATTTCGAAATATGCGAAAAAATGTATATATTTTTTTGTAATATTTTTGTAGGAACTGGGCATGGATTTAACCATCTTCTTACTCTTGAAAAAATGTATCATATGTCTTTTTTTTGTAATATTTTTCGTAGGAACTGGCTCCCCTTTTGCACCTTTTTGTTTTTCTTGGGGTTTTTCCTTAAAAAATTTCCCTTTTTTGGTGGCGCCCCTTTTTTGGCTTTTTCTGAAATCTCCTTTTCAAGTTCCCCACTTTCTCTTTACTGTTGCATTCCCTCCTAAAATTTAACAATAAAAAACAAGACTTTTTAATTTTAAACACTTAAAACCACTTCGATTTAAAATTTAAAAACCCCCCAATTAACATTTTATTATTTCGTTAATACCATTTTAAAAAAGAAAAACCAAAACTTTCATTAAGCCTTTAAAAGATTTTCCGTCAAACATTTTAGAAACTTTTGCACAATTTTTTAAATTAATAGATTATTTAAATGAAACTTCTTTTTTAAGCAAAATTTCTTTGGGTTTATTAAAATTTAATCCCCGGGGAAATTAAAAACATTTAAAAAAAAACATAAACTTTTAAAAATTTTATACTCATTCCTTTAAACAAAAAGGGCCAAGACCCTTAAAAATCCTCAAAAAATTACTCTTTTTAAACATTTTATTTTCATTTTAAAAGTAAATTAAATTTTACGTTAATTTTTTACTAAATTTTTAAACTGTTAATAAAAAATATTATTAAAGAGGTATAATAATTTTACAACCTTAAAAATTTTAAAAATACATATTAAAAATTTATTTTATTTTTTTTGGGGAGGGGATTTGGGGCAGGGAAATTCACATTTTAGACAACTTTACTTTTTAACAACTTTAAGAAAAAGGGCACCTGACAAAAAGCAAAGTAGGTTCCCCAAAATTTAAACATATTTAAATTCTTTTTTAGGGAAAAGGGGGGTTTTGGGCCCAAAGTTATCAAACTCTGAACTTTAATCTTTTAGCTTTCCCAGGGAAAACTCACGTAAAAGGGCCCAAGTCAACCAAAATGAAATGTTCAATCAGGCCAAACCGGGGAATTTTTTTCCTTCTAGCATAAAAACCATCGCAAAAAAGGGACCCCCACAAATTGAATATATGAAGTCAACTAGTTTGTGAAAAAACTGATTTTATAAATGTTCAGTTGAATAATTGTAATGTATGGTGTATAACAACAAATAAATAAAATATGAGATTTAATATTCATGTGGAAAATAATTGGTTTTTCAACTTAATTTTTACATATAACTGGCATTTCTACAAAAAATTTCCCCTTTTCCCCAGTCAAACCCCAAAATTAATTCCCAGTTTTTTACAAAACATTCAACAAAGAGCTATCATCTTGTTGTTTTTTCTATTTAATTTTTAATATGAAATTAACACAGATATATCATGGTGCAAAAATGATAAAGTCACACAATTTCAATGAGACAGGAGTTGACATTTAAACAAACTCTATTATCTGATGCAATAAATTTGCATTAAATTATCTACACCAACTATAAACTATTTGAACCTAAAGTTTAATAATGCAGCAAAAATATTTCAACTCATGTGAGACTTGTAAAGATAGCACCTTACAAATATAATTCATCAATGACAATGTAAGAGTTTATATTTTATAATTTTTGTAGTGGTACATGCATTATGCATGAAGATCATTCTGTACAGGAAATGATATCTTAAAAAGTCAACTAACAGTTTTTGTTTCATTTTCTTTCTTTTTTTTTTTTTTTTGCTCCGTAAAATTGTTAAATTAAGCAGATGTTTTACAGTGTATGGTCTGAAAAGACTTGAAATTACAACAAAGAATAACATCATACATAAATGCACTCCCTTTCTATACTTTAATTGGTATATGATTTACATTTGTATAGTTTTTTTTCCTTTCCATTTCATGTTGCAATATCTGTTTAGTGAATAAATTAAGTCAAATTTAATACATTTTGACAGTAAAATGTTGTGGCTCTATATTGTAATATAATAATAAGATATAAAATCCAAACAAGTATCTACCATGATAAAATATTTCCTAGAAGTTAGCATAAAACTTTTCAAATAACTCTGATTAAAAAAATTCTTCATTTTTACTATATGGATGGGAATTTTTAAACCATTCTCTAAGGCAACCAGTCCAGCTCAGATCTTCTTACACTTATTAACTTTACCAAAACTTTCTCTAGCACATTATATTCAATCTTTTTTTTCCCTACAAATTTTACAAAATTAAAATATCTGTTTAATTTTTGACAGGCCAGCTATCTTAAAATGTGCTTATTAATATAAACACATTTTTAAATTTTAACCTAGACAGACATTTTATTTTAAATATATAGTTATATATACAGGTATATCTGACAGCAATTTACATTATACAATAAAAAATCACACTTTATCTAAGTAACTTACCATTTTAGTGTATGATAAATTTCCAAATTAATATCAAAATAAAGTCAAAATTACTGCACTCAAAATAATCCAGCTCACAATCTTTTAACTTCTATTATAATAATCCAACACTCCTTGCAGAAAATTAACACAGTGCATTAACTAATACCGTTTCTCTCTTTACAAAAATATTTAAAATTCTCCAATACTTCAAAACCATCAATTACAAAATTTAAAGTACCGAAAAATATTTCACCGCAAAACTATTTGTATTATGAAAATAATTAAAATAATTTTTCAACAAAAAAATAAATCCATTGTATTAATGTTAAACAGTATTTGTAATCTTGAACGAATGTATTCCCAGACCGAAGTGACTTGACAATCGAGTGAACGAGTGGGAAAATACAGCTAGACAGCCAATGTTTAAGTCGTTCACTGCCTCTAAAATAACTGAACGAGGAGACACGTAAATAAAGCAAACGTAGCTTGTGGTACAAGTCTACACTATACAGTAGTAGTATAGTAGTAAATTCTTCTGTGTTTATTTTTCTGTTCTGAAAAAAAAAAGAGAACATGATGTCAAACATAAGGTTGTTCATGTTTTTGACCTGTATTTCCTTATGTACCATTATTCACCTGCTTTCAGTAATTTTTTTATTTATTTTTTTTTTCAAAAAGGTTTTTTAGCATTTTTTTTTTTTGCTGTTTTATTAAAAAAATCTTGTAATTTGATTTAAGTGATTGAAAACCTTAAATGTCAAACAAAAATAATTAATGATGTAGAATTTACGCTAATAAATTAAAAAGTCCTACATAGTTAGCATGAATGAAAAAAGAATTGAGGTTAATATTAAATCATAATTAACAAAAGGTGTGTGTTTTTAATACCATTAACCTGTAGAACTTGTTGATAAACTGATGAAATTCCCTACATCTAATCATGCATGTATCTACAAAATATTTATTTTTGATGTGGTAACTTAACAAAACAGGAGTGAAAACAACAAAATGCAGAAAAGAGTATTAAATAACTAATCTTTACTATTTTTATATGAAATTGTTATTTTTATAGCAATTTATTTGAATGTTGAGAATATTATTTTTGCTGTTATCACCAGGTTTTTTTTGGCAAAGCAGTATTATAAAATGATTTATATGCATTTAATGAGGTAAATTTTACAAAGTGAATAAAAAAATGCAAATTTCAACTAAATGTGATTAGGATCATGTCACTTTAATACTGTTCAGTAGCAAATTGATGAAATTAAAGTGACAAGCCCTAACCCTAGTTTTACATCAGAAATAAGGTTATTGTTTTACATATATACAAAACATACAATGTATTTACAATACCAACAAAAGCAGAAGTTAAGTTTTTATAACTCTACACATTAATAATAGCAGATGCTAAGTAATAGCATTACAATAACAAAAATAGCAAAAGTTTTTTTTTAACTTTACTTATTTTCAATAACAATGTTCAGTTTTTATAACTTTATTTATTTACAATAGCAGAAGTTAATGTTTTATATCTAATTACATCATAATTACAATAGCAGCATTACATATCAAGAGGACCTGAAGTTTAGTTTTTATAACTTTACATACTTACACATGTTCACAATAGCAAAAGTTAATTTAATAGTATTACATTTTAACAATAGCAGAAGTAAAGTTACAACATTACAGTATCAAAAATAGATAAGGTTTTATATCAACGTTATATATTTACAATAACAGAAGTTAAGTTTTTATACTGTTACAAAATAACAAAAGCAGAAGTTAAGGAATAGCATTACATTTTAACAATAACAGAAGTAAAGGAATAGCATTGCATTTTAACAATAGCAGAAGTTAAGGAATAGCATTACATTTTAACAATATCAAAAGTAAAGGAATATTATTACATTTTAACAATAGAAGACGTTAAGGAATAGCATAACATTTTAACAATAGCAGAAGTAAAGGAATAGCATTACATTTTAGCAATATCAAAAGTAAAGGAATATCATTACATTTTAACAATAGCAGAAGTTAAGGAATAGCATTACATTTTAACAATATCAAAAGTAAAGGAATATCATTACATTTTAACAATAGAAGAAGTTAAGGAATAGCATTACATTTTAACAATAGCAGAAGTTAAGGAATAGCATTACATTTTAACAATAGCAGAAGTTAAGGAATATCATTACATTTTAACAATAGCAGAAGTTAAGGAATAGCATTACATTTTAACAATAGCAGAAGTTTAGTTTGTAGCTTTAAATATTAACAATGGCAGAAGTTAATTTGAAGCTTAACACAAGTTAAGTTTTAAAAAGCCATATATATTAACAATAGCAAAAGATACAGATAAATGCATTAACCATAACAGAAGTTTAGTTTCTATACACTTAAAATTAATTTAAGTAATAGCATAACACAATAACAATGGAAAAAGTTTAGTTTTTAAAGCTTTACACTTTCACAATGGCAAAAGTTATAGCCTCATGAAAAAAAAATAAGACAAGTAAAACTGAAAAATTGTCACATGACCTTAAAACCCATTATCTGAGTTTCTAAGGTTACTGTTATTCTTTCACAGGAAAGAACAAAATGACTAATTTTAGGTGACAGTCAGTGGACATTTTTTAAAAAGAAAATACACAATGGTTTAACTGGACATTTGTATACAGCTGTCTAAAACGTTTTATAAAAAAAGCTGTACAATAAAATGACCAGACTAAATGGGAAACAATCATAGTACCCAACAGGGGGCACTTAAATGACATTGATGGTCAGCAGTACATTGTAATTATGAGAGACTACTTACTTCCTTCTTGATATAGGTTTTTGTTGCTTTTTTATTTCCTGAAGAAGAACATACAATTTATAGGTAACTATTATATGTACCAATTTCTTTCTGTCTCCAACAAGGGCACTAACATTGTCGCAAAATATGCCTGTCACAAAAGCTTTTGACAGAGAAGTGGGCATTATAGATGTGCATATCATAGATATGCTCTGGGCATTACCCGGACAATATCTGGATATATTACCATCTTTAGTGACCTTGTCCTTGTGAATATTAACCTAAATTACATGTGTCACACTTGTAGTCATGATAGTTATTTGTATTACAATCCATCAATAAATGATGACTAAATGGTCCTTATACAAATCCTTATATTTTTATCTCTATGTGTGACCTTGACCTTGGCTGCAGGGACCTGAATTTTACTTGTGACACAATGGTTAACATTTGTGCCAAGTTATATTGAAATTTCTCAATGCATGTAAAAGTTTTCCTTTGGACAAGAATTTTTCAATGAGCTCTACGTGTGACCTTGTCCTTAACCCTAGAGACCTGGTTTATGTACATGACACAGCTTCTCATAGTGGTGAACATTTCTATGTGGTTTTAATGAGATCCCTCTATGTGTGCAGGAGATATGCTCTGGACAAAATTGCATGCTGCCCGCTCGCCAGGGGCGTTCCTATAATACGACCCATCTTTTAAACAAGCCTATAAAAATAAAAGACTTTCTAGCTTTTACTGACAGAGACCTCTTGTGATCATTTGTGTATTATTTCATGTGAAACATGGCACCTAAGTAGTTTCACCAATGATCTGTAAGCTAGCTAGGTCTCAGGATTTTGAACATTGTAGGCTACTAAATTGTCCATACACACATTTTCATATTTTAATCTCACTTTTGATCCCTGCATATGACCTTGACCTTAATCACAAGGAGAAGAATTTTGCATGTGACACTTCATAGATTAACATTTGTGTGTCAAGTAATATTAAAATCCCTCATTCAAGTTGGCTTCTGCATACCCCCTAAACATTTGTGGGGGTATTATAATATTGGAAATAATTGGCAAAATGTGAATGTATTTAATAATTTTTTTTTTTGATAATTCTGTACACTTGAACTAAAACTCTTAAACATAGTTTTGTTCAAGTGTCTACAGAATCAACAGGGGCTCTCGTGCCTTGTTGTAATACTACAATAGAAATATCTCCAGATTTACATTTTTTTTTCACATGGGAGAACAATATAATATGAGATTGTTGTAGAGATAACATTCAGTAATCATGTCAAAATCTTATATCCCAGTTTGATTTCATTCATACAAGGTCAGTCCGCTCTCTTCCAGCATGTCATTTGAAAAGGAAATCTCCCTAATTACAGGAAACTGTTATTGTAAGTGGTTACAACTTGGAAGCAGAAATGAAACAAACATTACATAAGATCCTGCAAATAACTTCTGTAAACGTCATCCATTTCATTCTACATTTGTTATAAAATGAATTCCATTAGTATTAATGGGACAAAGCTTTTAAATCTTTTATAAAAAAAAAACAAACCCACACAAGATTGAAAGCTGAAAATTTGACAAAAAAAAATCAAGTATTTCTAAGATGCAGTAGGTCTGTAAATAAGTTGTTACAACATTTGACAAAACAATGTTTTGCTCGCAAAAAAACTCGAGCATGGCGAGATTTTTGACAAGCATATGATACTGTTACAGCGTGCAGGAGTAATAAAATCTCAGGGAAGCAAATTTGGGCAATATAGGGCAACACTTACTGTTGAACCACATGCAAGTACATCATTACATAATGAAATTAAGAAGAAATGCTAAGATTTAAAACAAAATCACATGTTAAATTATGTCTAGAGGGAGGGAAAGAGGGTGGGAACTTGTTATAAAATTTAAGAAATATGTATTTAAATTCTAGAATAATAACATTGCATTTAGCCACCTGACTTTAACAAACAGAAACACATGTCTTTTAAAAGTTTAAATCAACCACATAGTAAAGATATAATTTTGCCTGATGGTGAAACACCTGTTGTAAGATAATAAATATACAATTTTCAGACACTAGATATATAAACTTTATAAAAGAATAGTGAACTTAATAATATCATCATCTTAGTGCAATTACAGGATAACTCCTTACACATGTATCTTATTTAGAGCAGCCTGCCTCCACATTCATCATTGCCAAAAAGAGGTTAAAATATGCAAAAATAGCCCTTTTTTAACTGTTTTAGTCATGCATATAAAAACTGCAAAAAACAGTCATTAGTCCCACATAACATATAAATGCAGTTAACCAGTCACTTAACATGTAAATGCAGAGTTAACCAGTCATTTAACATTTAAATGCAGAGTTAACCAGTCACTTAACATGTAAATGCAAAGTTAACCAGTCAATTAACATGTAAATGCAGAGTTAACCAGTCACTTAACATGTAAATGCAGAGTTAACTAGTCAATTAACATGTAAATGCAGAGTTAACCAGTCACTTTGCATGTAAATGCAGAGTTAACCAGTCAATTAACATGTAAATGCCGAGTTAACCAGTCACTGCACTAAAGTGACGATATGTCCCTTACTCAGATGGCCTTTCAAAATCTTACCAGACAATTCTTTCATTAAAGCTACTTGAGTAGCATACTGAAAATTGGTGGTTCTACTAAGTCACCTACTTGTGCCAGCAATTTATCACTATCATGCACAAAAGGGGCATCTGTGACCTAACATCTAGCTGAAAAGTTGCCTTATCAATTTCAGAGTATTGAAGTGCTTGAGAATCATCCTTATTAAATTCTTTAAGCCATGACCCTAGGAATACCATATAGCAACTCTACTGACTGAGCTATAGCCTGGTCCCTTACACAAAAGATCTACTATCGCCTACTAAATGAACAGTTCCAAACAGTGACATACATACACCTCCTTGAATTTTTAGCAATGTGAATTTATTCAAAGCTTTATACTGTTACAATCCCATGTTAGGCACTTAATGTCACAGGGAGATAAACAATGTGCAGCACGACCAGGATTTGAACCCAGGTCCCTAAGAATACCAAATCGCGGCTTGCCTGAGCTTTTAGCTAACACACATTCCCTCCCATAATAAGTAAAAAAGTTCTAGGTATTTGTCATATCTGATACAAATGTAAACATATCCTTTAACAAATGGACAGCATAGCAAAGTACAGAATCATTTATGAATGAGTTTACTTGGACCTATTTCACCCTACAAAAATGCTACTTTGAATGAGAATTGAAAAGTATCAATAGACAATCTTTTAAAATCTGAAAACTGTCTTCCATAAGTGTTTAAAGTACTTTGATACATAAAATGTTTGCATGCCGGGTAGATGCAGCATTATTTATCCAACATTATCACTGAATTATGAGCCATCATTTACATATTAATGTTTTTCATTTCTGAAGAATACACCAATTTAAAAACACACAAAATGGGAGTGGGCACTCATTTAACATTTAGCAATAGGCCTGACTGAAGAGAATTCTTCTGTTCATGTAGTTGCCATGTTCAACACCCCCTTTAAGGTTTTCTTATTCTAAAACAAAAAACAGCCTGTTACTGTTACACTGAACTGCATTTTTGCTGTTTTAAAATTTATTGAAGATAAAGTTCAATTTGTTTGTCTGTATGGTTTTTAACACTGGTTTTACTACATATTTTGGTCTAATCAGGTGATCGGTCCACCTAACCAGCTTTCCTGGATAACTAACCAGTATTTACCGATTTTTTATGCAAATGATTGAAAACTAATCTAACATGATTTTTGAATTAATGGTTTACAACAAATAACCACTAACTCAATGTCTTAAGATCATTAAATTTTGTCAGGGAAAAATTTAATCTTGCATGAGGAAGGAACCAGTAACCCTTACAAATTACTGCTCTAAGTTTGCTGACATTAATTCCGCAATGAATGAGATGTAACTTCCTGAAATCACAATTCTCACACACCATTTTAATCATATTTTCTTGAGATTGAAAGAACCCTGCTTAAGACCGATTTTTTGACTAAACGTCTACCTTTGAAGTTGTGGGTCTGTATAACAATGCTTGCAAAACAACAGTCATTTTTAGGATTCTGACAGACTCAAATGGCTGAAATTTGGTTGGTATATTTCAATTTGTTTTCCCTTTTAATCTAAAAATCTACAAAAGATTTTTTTTTTACAAAAAAAGTTACATTTCCTGTCTAACAAAATGTTTATGTGCACAGAAAATTAATTAACACCATTCAACAGAATTCGGTGAATACATAACTGCACTTCCTAAATAACTTTACAGACATTACATTTTGTGATTTATGTAGCTATATTTTGTGATTTATGAAGCTGTATTTTTCATGTGAGAAAACTGAAATCCATCTGTCATATTTTGACAAGCATAAATATATTTCTATGCAACCAGTGGTTTGAAAATATAAGCATGCTTTTCTGCAGATTTCAATTATTGTAACTTAAAACATAATTATAAACAAAAATGCCATTTAAGCATTTAAATATCTTCCTTTTTTCAACAAGTACTTCAAATTTGTTGCTAATACTTCTATGCCCTGATTATTTCCTTAATTTTCAAACCTTTTTTACCAATGGCATTCATTAGCAAGCGTTCTGTCAACATCCTAAAAACAGCCCAGCTTGTCATATACTCATGTTTTAATTTGATCTACCAGTCATTTATTAAATGGCATAAATAATTTTAGCTAAGCATGTCTTTGAAACAAAACTGGTAGCCTTGATGCCTTATCATAACTGAGAGAAATTTTAGTTAAAGATTAATTATCAATTTTTAGAAATGTATTACAGTGATGAAAGTAACCCTAAAATTTATATTCTAATGGACATTCCAATTTCTTACACACAAAATGTATCAGATTTTGTAAAATTCAGTACTGTGTGGGATTCAAACTTTTCAACAGAGTCTAGAAACAGATTCCCTGTCTGATGATGTTCAGGTTTATTTTTCAATACTTCTCAAGGTTAGTATTCATCCATAATTCATAAGGAGACAGTGAATAGCTTATTCCATAAATAGAACTTTAAATATTCTATATAATAAATACAGTGACAATAACAATACCAATTTCTACACCCATTCAAATGTATATTAGAAGAGAGCTGTGTCTCAAACATACATAAAAGTCCATAATTTTGTCTGTGTATGAATGAAATATTTGTGTTTAATGATGCACAGCCCATTTAGTTTGTATTTAAGGTTACTTTCAAATCAAATGATATAATCTGGTAACTTTACCGGGTACCTGTCATCTACTGGTGTCAAAATAGTGCACATTTAACAACTCATGTTAGTGAAAATAGTCACTAATCAGAAAATAATAACTTTTTATAAAAGGGAAAAAAATTATAAAGATCATTGATAGAAACAAGTATAAAAAATCGATCTTAAATATGGTAATGAAATCAATTTAACAAATACAAAGAAAATCTTAAGCTCTGTTAACCAAGGCATTTTATATACATGTATGTACCATGCTACAGTAAACCCTTGAAAGAGCAACACACTTCGGCACATGGCTATTGCTGCAAGTTTTCAAAAAATTGGCTTCAAACAAAATGAGATAAATAAAAGTTCTGACAAATAAAGAAAAGCTGTTGTCATAGAAAATAATATTCTAAGTAAGTATGAATGTATAATAATTCATTGACCATCACTCCAGGATTTGACTACCTCCAGTTCATACTGCATGTTTGACCCAGTGATTACAGTATTGGATGACACCTTTGCTACAAGTCCAAAGTTCATAAAGGGCTGCATTTTTCTTCTAGATGTATAGTAGCAACCATTACCTTTTCTCTTATTTTGTATTACAATAAATAGCTCTTTTGATTTAATTTGGTTCACAGAATACCTGTGCTAAAAGACCACTTGTCAATTTTACAACAAACAGTGACTGTTGTTTAAAAAGTTTGAATTTAATTAATGTGCTAATGGACACAATCTCAATGCTAATGTCAAACAAGTTTACATGTTCAATTTAAGTAAATCCTAATGTTGGAAAACATACATTTTAACCATTGAAACAGTGATTCCTTCAAAAACATAAAAACAAGTACAAAACAAAAGTTTAGTAATTCCTAATAAATTTACATCTTGGAAAACATACATTTTAACCATTGAGAAAGTCATTCCTTCAAAACATAAAACAGTACAAAACAAAATAAATTTTCAATCTTTTTTATTCAACAAATAAGAAAAAATATAAAATTATGTATGCTGCAATTAGCAGGACCAAATATCTTGTTGTGTCAGTTATGTAATAAAAAGTTTAATATTTTCTATTTTCTGGCTTAATTTTTTTTTATAATTCCCATAAAACTGTTGAGCTCTCATCAATAAAAGAATGTTTTACACAATAAAATGACAGACATTACTGCCAGAGAAAACAGTAAATGCTTGACAAATCATCTAACATAACTGAAAAAAAATATCTATATGAATATAAACAAGTGAAAATTAAAAATGACTTTTAAACAAAAAATACTTTCAGAATGAAAAAAACCCCCAAAAAACAAAAAACAAAAACCTGAAAAAAGCAAGTGACCAGATGAAAGCAGGACTTCCAGGTACTTCACTTATGTCAGCTTGTAAACCCTTTAACATATTCATTGTAAATTATAATGAACGAAAAAAATACTTGACACAAGTTAGTTTTAAAATCCTGAATAAATTTATGGAGGGGAAAAAAAAGAAAGAAAAAAAAGAGCATGGAGGAAAACTTGGTTGTATCCATTTTCATTACATCATAAAATTGCGACATTAAACGTGACCCAGAACTACTTTAATGTAGTAATACGGTGACCTTTATTTCCAGTGATATCTATTAGGTCATTCTACACCTATATTTACTTTCGGCACTTTACATCTAGATTCGTCTTTTCCATCTTTTCCTGTGATGCTGCCGACACTTATCTAATGAAGCAAGATGATTTAATATCTCGTCTGACATGTTAAAATATTTTATTTGTATGATCATCGCAGTAAAGAAACATATAATACACCGTTTATAGTAATAAAATTCAATTATCATGTAATAAAACACAACATTAAAGTCCATGCCATAAAAATACAGAGAAGTATGCGAGAATAATTAAAAGTAATTAAACTCATAGAATTAACTTTAGTGCCTCTTTTTATGGAAGATATATCCTTTAAATTTTGCAGATAAATCCACTTGATTTCACTTAAATTATTTCACACCTTTTTTGAAAAGTCATGATGATTTGATCTCTAAACAAGAGCTGTCGGTAGGACAGCAACGCTCGACTATTCTTAGTGCTTGATAGTAAAAAAAATGCTTGATAGAGTTACCTCCTCCTGTTTACAGGTTGGGGTCAAGATGGTGAACAAGTGTGCAAAGTTTCAAAGCCATATGTCAATGGACTTTGAAAATATTTGAACTATTACAAAAACTTTAAGGTAAATTCTAAGTCGAAAAAGGGGCATAATTCTGTCAAAATGCTTGATAGAGTTACCTCCTCCTGTTTACAGGTTGGGGTCATGATGGTGAACAAGTGTGCAAAGTTTCAAAGCCATATGTCAATGGACTTTGAAAATATTTGAACTATTACAAAAACTTTAACGTAAATTCTAAGTCGAAAAAGGGGCATAATTCTGTCAAAATGCTTGATAGAGTTACCTCCTCCTATTTCCAGGTTGGGGTCATGATGGTGAACAAGTGTGTAAAGTTTCAAAGCCATATGTCAACGAACTTTGAAAATATTTGAACTGTTACAAAAACTTTAACGTAAATTCTAAGTCGAAAAAGGGGCATAATTCTGTCAAAATGCTTGATAGAGTTACCTCCTCCTGTCTACAGGTTGGGGTCATGATGGTGAACAAGTGTGCAAAGTTTCAAAGCCATATGTCTATGGACTTTGAAAATATTAGAACTATTACAAAAACTTTAACATAAGTGGTTACGCCGACGCCGACGCTCGGGTGACTGCAATAGCTCTACATATTCTTATCGAATAGTCGAGCTAAAAACTATCCTTCCAATTGATAAAAAAAATGCCGACTATTTCCTGCCAAGTCAACACAAACTATTATACCTTTTGTACAAACTGTCTTCAAGATTCATCAGGTCTGAAAAAAAGAAAGCACAAATAAAGGAGTCCGTATCATTTTCCTCATGAATGCTTTATATGTATTTGCTGAAAAATTACTTTTATACAAGTATTGTTGATTGTCTTTACAGCAATTTTAACATGCTGTACTACCATTGGTCAATGTAATATTACCATGCCCAATGAGTGGCCTAATTTAGCATCTGCCTAACAATTTTTTTGGTCATTCGGGGCAACCTCCTCAAAATGGCACTCTGTAAGGCAACTACCTCCATACAACAAGTTTCAATTTTCTTCACAATAGATTTAATCTCTCTAGAGCAATGCCTTCTTCTACCTTTAAACTGTTATGGTAGAGTGCTCATAACTGCAAATATAAACTCCAACAACTTTGTCAGAGAATAGAATGTTCTTTGTCTTTGTGGTCTTTTAAGGCTATGTTACTTCATTTGTAAGCTCACCGTGGCTCAAGTCTAAATCCAAGCCAAGGCTTTTATTTAGTTGCATCTTTCTGTTACATTAAACTATTATACATTTGTGAGAAAACACTTAAACAAGATACTTACCCCTATCTCGGTACTTTCAACATATACCAATGCTAGAACAACTTCCCTACAGCTAATACCAAGCTAGCAACTGAACCTGCAATGTTATTTTTTAAAACTATAATTGAGCCGCGTCACGACAAAACCAACATAATGGGTTTGCGACCAGCATGGATCCAGACCAGCCTGCATATCCGCGCAGTCTGATCAAGATCCATGCTGTTCGCTATTAGTTTCTCTACTTGTTATAGGGTTTGTAAGCGAACAGCATGGATGGACATCCATCCTCTCAACTGTCAAGAAAAAAAGATCTACAACACAGTCAAATTATGGATTTCTTAATCTTGGCCATCAATTTGGGAAAAAATGTGCGTTTCCTTGCAATTGACACAGGTCCTTCTAAAGAATGGCACATATTTTTCTGAAACTTACTCATTCAGAGGATAACAACCAGCTAAGCAGATTAATTACATTATACTGTCGCAAAAGTCTCCCATTTTTTGTGTGTTTATAACATAAAGAATTGTTTCCTCAATCCTTAAAGCCGGTTCAACAATCTATCACCCATGTAGATGATCAGTTACAGTTGTCATTTCAAATCTCCTGCCAATCATTGTAACATTGTTAGTAATTTCTAGTAGTTATTATGCTAGTAATTAAACTTTAACCACCTGTATTTGCTCTATCCATCAAATGTGACATACATATTCTGACATTTCTTGCATGTAAATGTTTTATATTAAAGCAATCAGTCGCCAAAAAGTCCTATGTCATCTTCCGTCATCAATGTTCAGATACATGGATGAAATACTCCTGCACACCATCTTTTAGTTATATGAAATACAAATGATCAGCATTACTTGTTGGCAGAACTGCACACTTTTCTGTCATCATTGCATTACTTTTTGTCATCATTGCATTATTTTCTGTCAGAATTACATTCAGTTTTGTCACCATTGCATTACTTTTTGTCAGAACATTAGTGTTTGTCATTGTTGCATTATTTTTTGTCAGAATAACGTTAATGTTTGTCATCTTCGCATTTACATTTTGTCATAAAAACAATTATGTTTGTCATCATTGCATTACTTTTTGTCATAACATTTGTGTGTCATCATTGCATTACTTTTTGCCAGAATAACATTAATGTTTGCCATTAATTGTTGCATTACTTTTTGTCAGAATAGCATTAATGTTTGTCATCATTGCATTACTTTTTCCAGAATTACATTAATGTTTGCCATTAATTGTTGCATTACTTTTTGTCAGAATAGCATTAATGTTTGTCATCATTGCATTACTTTTTACAGAATTACATTAATGTTTGCCATTAATTGTTGCATTACTTTTTGTTAGAATAGCATTAATGTTTGTCATCATTGCATTACTTTTTTGCCAGAATTACATTACATTAATGTTTGTCACCATTGCATTACCTTTTGTCAAAACATTATTGTTTGTCATTGTTGCATTACCTTTTGTCATAATAACATTAATGTTTGTCATCATTGCATTACTTTTTGTCAGAATTACATTAATGTTTGTCACCATTGCATTACCTTTTGTCAAAACATTAACATTTGTCATTGTTGCATTACTTTTTGTCAGAATAACATTAATGTTTGTCACCATTGCATTACCTTTTGTCATAATAAAATTATTGTTTGTCATCATTGCAATACTTTTTGTCAAAACATTAACATTTGTCATTGTTGCATTACTTTTTGTCAGAATAACATTAATGTTTGTCACCATTGCATTACCTTTTGTCAAAACATTAATGTTTGTCATCATTACATTACCTTTTGCCTGAAAAACATCAATGTTTGTCATTGCTGCATTACTTTTTTTCAAAACCGAGTTTCTTTTTATCAGAATTATATTACTTTTTTTGTTAGAATGGCAATACTTTTTGTCAGAATTGTATTTTGCTGAGATTATCATATGAATCATAGTGTTTCCACCAAGTCACATGTTTGCTGACATTTGATGTAATTCTATAATGGTGAAGATCATTATGTCTTTATAAACAGATGTCATTTTAAACATCATTTAAGTCATTTTAACAAACTAATAATTGGCATGCAAAGCTATATCAGTAGGACATCAGTCAGACATGGCAATTTAGAAATCATCTGCCTGTATTTCCCCAATCATCTGCCTGCATTATGTTTCTAATTGCCCCCAAAACATTCAATTTAATTATATTAAAGCAGTTTCATTTAATAGTAAAATAGTTCATACTTTTAATATTACCTAATATATTTTTAATGAAATGGACTAGAGTCTGAAAAAGTAACTTCCTGTCTGCAAGATAAAATCACTCTGGAAACATGTCAGATTTTAATGCTCAGTGTTTTAATACAGACCTATTTGCCACAGCACTGTTATAGTTACTGTGACACATAAGAGCAATTTTTCACTTGAGGAACAAAACTTGTAAGGCCGAATAATGTAGAATTTTCTAAGTTCAAAAGGCGCCATTATTCTGTCAAAATCCATGTTCAAGTTATGGACCTTAAACAATGACCTCCTATTATGCTCTCTAGTTTGACGTTTCAACCCTTTTTTTCATTTAGACGTTCTGGAGATACCAACTTGCATGCAAAAACTTGACCAAAGTGTGACGCTGATGCCAGGGTGAGTACAAAAGCTCTCCTTATTCTTTGAATAGTCAAGCTCAAAAGTCACTATAGTTAAGCTACAACTCCTTTATGCTTCTGCACTAACTAAGTCACTACTGTAAGTCTTGCTCTTTTTTGCAAAAACTTATGAGCTCATTTGTGTCTCAACATTAAAATAACTTTACTTCTTTTTTTACACTTCATATTTTTCATGAAGGCAAAATTTGAATAATATTTCAACCCCCTGTAATCTCGTACTCAATAATTACACTATGTCATCACTTCAACCTGTAATTATAACGCTAGATTAGGTAAGCGTAAATGAGCACCAATAGCCCTCTGTCAGGACAGTATGTGACAGGGGAACATGACACGTCTGGCTTACAAACTTGACAATTTATGACCATTTCTCATAACAATGATATCAATGCAGAAAATTACATGTTAACCCTGACTTGTCAAAAGATCTGGTCTCTTTGGTCCTTACAAGATCTAACATTGTCAAGGTAGCAAAATGGCAGTGAAAGTGTCGTCTGCCTTAAGATTGGTCCTCTTTCAAAAATATTATACTGTTACCACTTCATTCATAGTTTTGTCTTTTGAAGACTGTAATCAAGTAATTACAAGCATTTTACAATAAGTTCTTTACATTTTTGAATACCATATTAGTCTGATAAATCTTTATATACTTAAAGAACAGACAAAAATTGACAGTTGAAAGAACTTTTTTCTATGAAATAATAAACATTTGAAAATAAATTATTTATTTACAAGTCATGTATATTTCTGTCTATCAGGTGTGACTTTACAGTTCCTTATTTACAAAGGTGATTAAAGTTTTTCAGTCAATATTACTTAATGTTTTAAAATAAAATAAAAACCAAAGGAATAAAAAAAAGAGACATTATTTTGCATACTGATATCTAAAATCAATGAACCAATAAGCACAGTTTATTATTTTTTGTATCTTTGTCATTGTTTCATACAAAAGAAACCTTGAACATTAACAAATCCCATATTCCACTTTTCTCTTCCCATCATCTACCTCTAAAAACTCATTTAAATAATGGGAATGTTAAAAATCACAGTGGTCAAGCTGGCAGTTACAGACAAGGGGGCACCACTTCCTGCATGTTTATTGTCAAATTATCATGTAGCAACTAGACAGTTACCCGGTTAGATACCTGCTAATTTGACAGGTTTGCATGTTTTTACCTGTAATTACCCATCAAAATCATATCATCCCTATCTGGTAAATCACCAACCACTGTCAGGCTAACAACCACTGCCTTAATAACAAACAATGTTCATTAAAACACAATATTTTCAGGTGGTTCATTTTCTTTTAGTTCAAAACATTCAAATCTCAAAGTGAGAAAAAAATGCAATATGAATGGGTCCCAAGAAATTTGTTTGCAGCAGTTTTGCTATCTCTTGACATGATTTACCCAGGAACTTACCTGGTGCTGTATCCAATATCCTTAACTTATGGAAACAATACAAATCTGCAGCTTGACTAGGACCAATACTGTCTTGCACAGTTCTCTATAAACCTTATTTGTGCCTTCTACACATGTAACTATGTAAGGGTTATATACCATGATTATTACTAATATTTGGTGGAACAAAAAAATATAACATTTGAAGAGCTAAAGAAAAAGCATTCTTTGTTTTGTTTGTTTGTTGTTGTATCAAGATAGTATAGGTCATATGGATACTTTCTAGCTTAACTGGTGGAGTGCATTATTTTGGGCACATTAATGGGCACCTGAGTAGAACCACCCATGTTTCGTAAGCTATCTAGATAGTTTCCTCACATGAAAAAGTCCAAAGACCCTATTGGGATTCAAACTCACAGTTGTGAGGAGCATGTGGTTTGAAGTCAACAACCTTAACCACTTGGCCACATATGCCCCAAAAAATCATTAGAAGAGCATTAACTATCAGTTAGTGTGTTACCTAATACACAACAACAGAATTTCTTTCTACAAGGTTTATTTTTCTAGTTACAAAATATTTTGAAATAAGCACACAAATGAAAATGTTTGTTTTGTTCATTTTAAAATTGAATAATGTATAATAAATGAACAGACACCTAAAACATGTTACGAGATGGCTCACATGATAATTCAATAATGTTGTTGTTATGTTGTTTACAGAACGTGGTAAACATCTAATCAAAATGCCTATTAAAACTTAATCACTTCTCATTAGGGAGTTGAACGGGTATTACTAGTAGATAAACATTGGTCATGTAACATCCAGGTGTTTTTTTGCACCTGTAAATAAAGCATTTAAAAGAACTTGAGCAGATATATAAAAACTTTGGTATAGTAGAAACATAATTTCACATTTGATAGGATTCTGTGTTACTGTAGGTTTTATTCTATGTCACTGGTAGGATTCTATCACTGGTAATATTTTAAGACACATGAAGGATTCTTTCTCACTGGTACAGTTCTATCACAGGTAATATTTTAAGACACATGAAGGATTCTTTCTCACTGGTACAGTTCTATCACTGGTAATATTTCAAGACACATGAAGGATTCTTTCTCACTGGGAGGATTCTATCACAGGTAATATTTTAAGACACATGAAGGATTCTTTCTCACTGGTACAGTTCTATCACAGGTAATATTTTAAGACACATGAAGGATTCTATCTCACTGGTATAGTTCTATCACTGGTAATATTTTAAGACACATGAAGGATTCTTTCTTACTGGTACAGTTCTATCACAGGTAATATTTCAAGACACATGGAGGATTCTTTCTCACTGGTACAGTTCTATCACAGATAATATTTTAAGACACATGAAGGATTCTTTCTCACTGGTACAGTTCTATCACAGGTAATATTTTAAGACACATGAAGGATTCTTTCTCACAGGTACAGTTCTATCACAGGTAATATTTTAAGACACATAAAAGGATTCTTTCTCACTGGTACAGTTCTATCACTGGTAATATTTCAAGACACATGAAGGATTCTTTCTCACTGGGAGGATTCTATCACAGGTAATATTTTAAGACACGTGAAGGATTCTTTCTCACTGTTACAGTTCTATCACAGGTAATATTTTAAGACACATGGAGGATTCTTTCTCACTGTTACAGTTCTATCACAGGTAATATTTTAAGACACATGAAGGATTCTTTCTCACTGGTACAGTTCTATCACAGGTAATATTTTAAGACACATGAAGGATTCTATCTCACTGGTATAGTTCTTTCACTGGTAATATTTTAAGACACATGAAGGATTCTTTCTTACTGGTACAGTTCTATCACAGGTAATATTTCAAGACACATGGAGGATTCTTTCTCACTGGTACAGTTCTATCACAGATAATATTTTAAGACACATGAAGGATTCTTTCTCACTGGTACAGTTCTATCACAGGTAATATTTTAAGACACATGAAGGATTCTTTCTCACAGGTACAGTTCTATCACAGGTAATATTTTAAGACACATAAAAGGATTCTTTCTCACTGGTACAGTTCTATCACTGGTAATATTTTAAGACACATGAAGGATTCTTTCTCACAGGTACAGTTCTATCACAGGGAATATTTTAAGACACATAAAAGGATTCTTTCTCACTTGTACAGTTCTATCACTGGTAATATTCTAAGACACATGAAGGATTCTTTCTCACTGGTACAGTTCTATCACTGGCAATATTTTAAGACACATAAAATGATTCTTTCTCACTGGTACAGTTCTATCACAGGTAATAATTTAAGACACATGAAGGATTCTATGTTACTGGTACAGTTCTATCACTGGTAATATTTTAAGAAATATGAAGGATTCTTTTTCACTGGTACAGTTCTATCACAGGTAATATTTTAAGAAATATGAAGGATTCTTTCTCACTGTTACAGTTCTATCACAGGTAATATTTTAAGACACGTGAAGGATTCTTTCTCACAGGTACAGTTCTATCACAGGTAATATTTTAAGAAATATGAAGGATTCTTTCTCACTGGTACAGTTCTATCACAGATAATATTTTAAGAAATATGAAGGATTCTTTCTCACTGGTACAGTTCTATCACAGATAATATTTTAAGACACGTGAAGGATTCTTTCTCACTGTTACAGTTCTATCACAGGTAATATTTTAAGACACATGAAGGATTCTTTCTCACTGTTACAGTTCTATCACAGGTAATATTTTAAGACACATGAAGGATTCTTTCTCACTGTTACAGTTCTATCACAGGTAATATTTTAAGACACATGAAGGAGTCTATGTTACTGGTACAGTTCTATCACAGGTAATATTTTAAGACACATGAAGGATTCTTTCTCACTGGTACAGTTCTATCACAGGTAATTATTTAAGACACAGGAAGAATTCTATATTACTGGAACAGTTCTATCACAGGTAATATTTTAAGATACATGAATGATTATTTCTCACTGGTACAGTTCTATCACAGGTAATATTTTAAGCCACCGAAGGATTCTTTCTCACTTTTAGGATTCTATCACTGGTAACTTTTAAGACAATCATGGGTTATGTTCTTTGTCACTGGTAGGAATTTATTTTATTGGTAGTATTCTACAGTCTGTAATATATATTACAAATAGGATATTAAGTCATTCAAATGACTTGGAATCTATGACTTTGATAATACTTTATGTCACTGGCAAGATCAGTAAGTTATTTCTAGTGTCCCATGTACTGTAAAAGTGAAGGAAAAACAGTAAAGAATAAGAACAGGTGTTAGTTAAATCGCTCAGAGAAAAAAGTTATTTATTGTGCATGAATATCAGCTGGAAATTATCATGGAACAAGATGAAATGAAATATCAAAAAAAAGGTCCATGCATTTCATAAAAGTGAAAGAAACTGCAGATTAACCAATAAACTGGGTAATCTGAACAAAGATAATATGGGTGTAGTAAAGTTATTATGGGAAACAAAATCAAGATAAGGTATATCAAGATGAAGCATATGATACAACTGCAGCTGATGATAAGCTGCCTGGAGGGATTAAATGGAACTGTTAAAATATATTTATATGCAGCAGTAAATTATCAAAGAAAATGTATTTAGGGTTTAAAAACAAACCATTTTTCAAAATATACTTAAAATTAGATAAGTGAATAATGTAAAATTTGTGTTGGTTTCAGTGTGGGACTTGGCCAGCTACATCTACATCCCTTCTGGTCTTTTCTTATCAAAGGTATGAAAAATGTTAGCTTCCAAGAGAAGAAAGAAATGTTTTTTCCTCTTGTATAAGGTTTGTGATGCCTTAGATTTGCATTAATTTATGCTGAAGCAGCTGGCACAGTTCTATCACTGGTTATACTTATAATTAGATAAGTGAATAACGTAAAATTTGTGTTGGTTTCAACACTTGCTTGTTGATTTTCTTTTAATATAAACCTTAATTAGTCAATTAATACTACTTTAGTTTACTCAGATCATACTATTATGCCACTCACAATATGTATGTGATATTAATCTTTGAAAAACTACTTACTGTTTCTGGAAGCTATTTTTTTCATTTCCAAGAGGCAACCTAAAGTATATAAAAGATCTATATATAATTTTTTGAATTTGATTTTTTTTATAAAGTTTTGAACATAATTATATAGAAAAAGTTTTGAACGCATACAGAAGTGAGACAGATATAAACTCAGCAAACTCTTAACTACATAATGATGATCAGGGTTCAGAAACTACATCAGTCATGCACTGACATATAGTCATTTTGTATTCTTTATTGAATTAAATATAACTACATATTTACAATAATATGCGTTTCATATGTAAACTGGTTTAAAATAACGAAATTCAACTTTACTTTTCGGTGTATTTGCTAAGAAACCATTGCAAAAACAATGAAAATCTGTTGAAAATATTGCAAAAATATACAATTTGGTTTTTTCTGTGCCTATTCTAAATCTATTAGCTATGTTTATGCCAGACATAAATAGATAATCAGTGAGTTTAGTGCCAGTTAAAACTAGAAAACAGCATTTTAAACTGATGGTACTGATGAAAAGCAATTCAAACATAACATGATGCACCTTGCACACTGTGATAACAAACATTTAGTGATGTAAACAGATTCTATCACTCTTATTTGAAGATATTCAATATGGATTATGCTTCAACCAAAATTGAAGACAAAAACAACATGCTCAAGTTGACCTTGTCAGAGATAACCACCTGTCCTGGTCAATTAAAATAAAATTTCTGTGATAAATTAACCTTACAATTATTCCAACATTAATTTATAAAAATTCATAAAGTTTGATGTTGTTGTTTTTGTTTTTTAATGACATACAAACATGTCCTATCCTATCCTGATGTTAAGTGTTTCCCTTTGTCAAGTTGTCATCTGGTTAGAATCCCTTATCTCCCTGAGAGCCAATTTGATTATAAATCCCTAAATAACATTCTTAAATCCCAAACCCATAGCAATCAAGTTTATCCAAGGTGAAGGTGGCAGGCATACAGTATTTGCTTTTGGCATTAGATTGTTCTTGACAGGACAGAATGAATCTTGAGGAACATGCACAATATAAAATGTCTCTAGAGTATTTAATTTGAAGTTTACGTCCCACTCTGGGGTTTGACAATTAGCAATTAGATTCTAACTGTTCTATGGTGAGGATCTAAACCCTTTAAAAAAAATTAAGTCAAGAGATTTCAATTACTTGTCACTGAGGCCCATTTAAACAAGCATAACATAATGGACTCAACCAAAACTAGAAATGTGTCCATAGGACACGGGTGCCCCCACCGCGACACTGTTCTGTCAATCTTTTTACTAAGTCCAGGGAAATAACTCTACAAATACTGGATAAATCCACAAGCCAAACCCCAGGTGCAAATCTAAAATATGCTGAGCAACCTGCCCATAAGGTTTATTGACTATGTCAAATCCTTTTTGAGAAACTTGCGATACAAGTTGAAAATTGCAAAAATTTTCTACGTGAAGGGCAATAACTCTAAAAATACTACATAAATCCAGACGAAAATACCTGGTGCACAACTGCACATGCTGATCAATATTCCTGTAAAGTTTCATGACTCTAGGTCAAATACTTTTTGAGTTATGTGCGACACATGTTGAAAATTGCCAAATTTTACTAAGTCAAGGGCAATAACTCTGAAAATACTAAAAATATCCAGACGAAAATACCCAGGTGCACAACTACACATGCTGATCAACATTCCTGTAAAGTTTCATGACTCTAGGTCAAATACTTTTTGAGTTATGTGCGACACAAGTTAAAAATTGCAAAATTTTACTAAGTCAAGGGCAATAACTCTAAAAATACTAAAAATATGCACACGAAAATACCCAGGTGCACAACTACACATGCTGATCAACATTCCTGTAAAGTTTCATGACTCTAGGTCAAATACTTTTTGAGTTACATGCGACACAAGTTGAAAATTGCAAAATTTTACTAAGTCAAGGGCAATAACTCTGAAAATACTAAAAATATCCAGACGAAAATACCCAGGTGCACAACTACACATGCTGATCAACATTCCTGTAAAGTTTCATGACTCTAGGTCAAATACTTTTTGAGTTACATGCGACACAAGTTGAAAATTGCAAAATTTTACTAAGTCAAGGGCAATAACTCTGAAAATACTAAAAATATCCAGACGAAAATACCCAGGTGCACAACTACACATGCTGATCAACATTCCTGTAAAGTTTCATGACTGTAGGTCAAATACTTTTTGAGTTACATGCGACACAAGTTGAAAATTGCAAAATTTTACTAAGTCAAGGGCAATAACTCTGAAAATACTAAAAATATCCAGACGAAAATACCCAGGTGCACAACTACACATGCTGATCAACATTCCTGTAAAGTTTCATGACTCTAGGTCAAATACTTTTTGAGTTACGTGCGACACAAAAGTGAACGGACGGACGGACAGACGGACGGACGGACGGACAAGGGTAAATCTAAATGCCCGCCACTAACGTGGGGGCACAAAAAGCATCTACTTCTTTATTTGATTATGTATTTACATGACCATGATTAGCAAACCAAATTTAAGAGCAAACCTATTGTAAAAAAATACTTTGACCACAGCAGATTTCATAAAGAAAAGGCTTTCATGTAAATGTATCAATTTTAATGAAGAATAAAACAGCTATATAATCATATTGTTCTCTAACATCTTGCTCCAAGTCATATTCATGTATCTTATTCTCTAATCCAAGAGAACAATAATCCTCCAGAAAGACAAACACATCCATTTAATTCTATTCATGACAAAGGTCAAATGGGGTCATAAAAGTCAAATCTGTAATTTAATTCTACACACAAAAAGAATTCTCTTCTCCTCCCCTATTCCACAACTGGTTTTAAGAACAAGTTAAAGAATGACAAATTAATTGTTCACATGCAAACATACCAAGATTCTAAAGCAGTTATAAACATGATATGTAAAGAAATAATGTAATAATGCTATTTTTGAAACATGAATATTCTGCCCTTTTTAACTTACAGAAAAGCTAATTATATCATTATACCAAGAGATACATTAACTGTCAATGTGATATTCTTATACAATATAGAAATACATTATATACTGCCAAATGTATTTATCTCTTATTACAAATTTGGATTTTTATACTTCAAGCAATATATCTTATTTAATTAGATTGTTATAAAAAAACTGTGTACTGCTATTGAAGAGATTTCAGTTACTTGATAACAATGTTAGGAGATGTTAGAACTTGTAAAATCTTATAGGTCCACCATTATATAGGCTTTGTAATATATATTTCTTTATGGTTTACTTTAAGATTCTAGATGATTAAAAAATAAAAATATATACAAGAAAAAGAAAAAAAAAGAAAGAAAAAGAAACAACTCATAACACAACATTCACTGTCATTCACTAAACAACACTCATTTTGTAACACTCATATCACATACTGTATAACACTCACCGTTTTACACTCATAATGAAAACTTAATGCATGAAAAACAAAACATTTTTAATATTTCATATGTCCTCTGCACAAAACAAGTTAAGAACTTTTTAAACATCATAATCCACCAAGGTAATAATAGGTCTATCCCCTATGTAGCAATTTGATTCCCTATGTGTTTCTAACTGCCATACATTGTTCTTTCTATGTAAAGTATTATTCTAGAATTATGAACATCTGTCATACATTGTTCTTTTCATGTAAAGTTTTGTGTTAGAATTATGAACATCTGTCATACATTGTTCTTTTCATGTAAAGTTTTGTGTTAGAATTATGAACATCTGTCATACATTGTTCTTTTCATGTTAAGTTTTGTGTTAGAATTATGAACAACTGCCATACATTGTTCTTTTCATGTAAAGTATTATTCTAGAATTATGAACAACTGTCATACATTGTTCTTTTCATGTAAAGTATTATTCTAGAATTATGAACAACTGTCATACATTGTTCTTTTCATGTAAAGTATTATTCTAGAATTATGAACAACTGTCATACATTGTTCTTTTCATGTAAAGTATTATTCTAGAATTATGAACAACTGTCATACATTGTTCTTTTCATGTAAAGTATTATTCTAGAATTATGAGCAACTGTCATACATTGTTCTTTCTATGTAAAGTATTTGTATTATTCTAGAATTATGAGCAACTGTCATACATTGTTCTTTCTATGTAAAGTATTTGTATTATTCTAGAATTATGAGCAACTGTCATACATTGTTCTTTTCATGTTAAGTATTATTCTAGAATTATGAGCAACTGTCATACATTGTTCTTTTCATGTAAAGTATTATTCTAGAATTATGAAAAACTGTCATACATTGTAATTTTCATGTAAAGTATTATTCTAGAATTATGATAAACTGTCATACATTGTTCTTTTCATGTAAAGTATTATTCTTGAATTATGAGCAACTGTCATACATTGTTCTTTTCATGTAAATTATTATTCTAGAATTATGAAAAACTGTCATACATTGTTCTTTTCATGTAAAGTATTATTCTAGAATTATGAAAAACAGTCATACATTGTAATTTTCATGTAAAGTTTTGTGTTAGAATTATGAACAACTGTCATACAATGTTCTTTCCATGTAAAGTATTATTCTAGAATTATGAAAAACAGTCATACATTGTAATTTTCATGTAAAGTTTTGTGTTAGAATTATGAACAACTGTCATACAATGTTCTTTCCATGTAAAGTATTATTCTAGAATTATGAACAACTGTCATACATTGTACTTTCATGAAAAATATTATTCTAGAATAGTCAATAACTCTCATGCATTGTACTTTTCATGAAAGTATGATTCTAGAAAAGTAAATAACTCAAATGTTATATTTTGTACTTTTCATGTAAAGAATTGTTCTAACATAATGGCTGTCATACATGGTGCTTTTGTATGGAGAATCACTCTTTAAGGCAACAAAACAACTGCCTACCAGTTAAAATAGGACCTGAATTCAATACTATAAAACACCTTGGCCAATTTCTTTTTTTTTCAAAACATGTTTTGCACCTATGAGATAAGATACCTCTGTATATAGGATGTAGAGAAAGAATTATAGGGTATCAAATGGTAACATATAGGAAGTGGAGACAGTAATGATAAGATAAAGATGTAACATGATTCAATTAGTAACAAAACACTTGTCAATCAAAGTATCACAAAAAGATGTTTACAAACAATCATTCTTTATTAAAATATTCAAAATGAAAAAAAGGACCAACTTAACCTACTTAATTATTGGATCAACTTGACCTGTTGAATGATTTGTGATGAAAAACAAGACAACACTCTAACTGATTCAGTAAACAAAGATTTAAGTCAGATCATCTTTCTATTATTAGATTATAAATACTTTGGCATTGTACAGGTATCTTAAATTATATCCAGGTTGAATTTGCAGCATATTATAACCACATTTGACATCAAATTCACAACTGAGGCTGCTCTATAAAAATCAAAAAGAGGTTAACTTTCACCACTTCAACTCTAAAATTTATCAATAAGTGTTTTATTTATGATAAGAAACAAACTCTACTCTTGTTTTTTATTTTACTGTGCCTAGAGGATGTGATGGACCTTTATTAAACATGAATTAACAAAGAAATAAACAAAACAAACCAAAAAAACTAAATCATTTCAAAAACACACACTTGTAAACAATTCATGACTTTTCAAATGACCTGCAATCACCATCAATACTTGATGACTTTTCAAATGACCTGCAATCATTATCAATAATTCATGACTTTTCAAATGATCTGCAATCATCATCAATAATAAATGACTTCAAAAGACCTGCAATCATCATTAATTCTTCATGGCTTTTCAAATGACCTGCAATCATCATCATCATCATCGTCATCAATACTTCATTACTTTTCAAATGACCTGCAATCATCATTTATACTTCATGCATTTCAAATGACCTACAATTATAATCAATAATTCACAACTTTTTAAATGACCTGCTATTAGGCCATAGAACAATAAATAATTGGGGCGGGTGGGTGGAATTTATAATTTATAATTTATTTTGTCCCAAATTCACATTCACTACACAGCTTCTGTGGTCAAGATTAAGGCTTTTCAACTGGCAAAATTTTTCAAATATATTGATGAACGTCGCATCATTTCCACCCAGATTTTGATCAAAACTAAACCCAAACCAATCACAAACAGTTTTCTTGTTTACTGCATCATATATTTCACATATGACGAACATTTTGACAATTTTACTGATCGAAAACGAACGTATTTAAAATCTTGATCACTAGACGCTGTAAACCTCAGTCTGATTTTTATGCGTTCGTCCCGCAAATATTCGACCACGATTTTCAGACGAATTTTCGTCTACAGACGTCTGCGAAATGAACAATTTTTTTTTTTGAAAATAAATTATTTTGGAGCGGAAAGATTTTGATACGGGCGGGCGAGGATGAGAGTCTAAAAATTAATTTTCTGTGGCCTTATTATCAATACTTCATGACTTTTCAAATAACCTGCAATCATCATTAATAATTTATGACTTTTCAAATGATCTGCAATCATCATCAATTCTTCATAGCTTTTCAAATGACATGCAATCATCATCAATGCTTCATAGCTTTTCAAATAACCTGCAATCATGATCAATAATTCATGACTTTTCAATGATCTGCAATCACCATCTTCAAATGACCTGCAGTCATCAATACTTCAGGACTTTTCAAATGACCTGTATTCATCATCAATATTTCATTACTTTAAAAATGACCTGCAGTTATCAAAACATACATTTGTAAATCCTATTTTAATTGTATATTTAACAAAAAATCATTTAAAATGGAGAACAATAACTCATTATAAACAAACTCTTTATGTTCATGACAATCTTAGAATCTATGACATTTTGCACTTTTGATAAAGCACCAGCCACCATGTAAATTAAAATAAAACCAACATTAATTTTCAAAATATATAAATGATCAGCTTGTGATATAATTTTTTTGAAAAGTTTTACAGCTCCAGCACAAACATCAAAAGCTGCATGTTGTGATAAGCTGATTCAAATACAATCACTTTAAACACACAGATAATCATTAATGTGCAGGTATAAAATGATTTGCCAAGAAAATGCATGTGGATATACATTACAATGTTCAAAAATTTATGTTCTTTTTAGTATCACAATCTAACAATGTGCATTGCTCAGTTTTTATTCAAAGGCCTTATCAGAAGAACAACATTTAAACATTTACTTCAGCAAAGGGCAACAGGAGACTGATTTGTAACAAAAATCAACAAATGTAACATTATTGACAAAACTATAGGGCAACAACTGTCACACATTTTCTCGTATATGCAGAAACAAAAGGCAAAATGAATAATAACTGATTATTTACCTGTATTTTCAGCAACAAAGGGGAATAACTGACTTTTTTTTTTAAACATAAAAGGGCATTAACTTACTATATGTAATTAAGGCAAAACTACAGACACAAATTTGCAGTAAGGAGCAAATATTGACTGATTATCATTTAAATAAAACAACAACAAAGTGTAACAACTTATTTAAGGAAAGAGACACAAATGACAATTATTCACAATAATAAATGGGCACAACTCATACACATTTTCTGTAAGGAATAACAAATGACAACAACTCATATACATTTTCAGTAAAGAAAGTAAAAGGGGACATATAACAAGGAGCAACAATTGCTGATTGCCACAAACATACACTTGTAAATAGCAAACATTAATGTTACTTCCTGAGTTACCAGTCCCACCCTCTGTTGTTTTATACTACATGCATGCACACTTGCACCAAACCTGAAGATATAATCTCTAATTCAGTGCCAGCAAAATTAAGACTGACACTTTAAGATGTTTTTATCAACTGAAACATCAACAAAAGCAGCCAAAGTTAACATTTTGCATCTTCTAAATAATTGTGTTTTGAAGCATTTAGTGAAGAAAATAAGATAATATTTTTCAAGAAAATGCAGCTGTCTGTGTTAGAAATAGCATAAAAAAGTATTTAAATTTCCAGATTCAAGTTAGAATAAATTTATTTTTAACTTATAGAAAAGGAAAGTCAAGGTGCAATTGAGCAAAAAAAAAAGGGCTTGGAATATTGAAATGAAAATAAATTCCTGTACAACATTTTTGTTATCTTGTATAGTGTAACTTCAAGTGAAGTAATATTGAGTTTTCTACTTCATCTGCCAGTGCCATCTTATAATTGTTGTTTATACAATGTACAATTGATAGACAAAACAAAGCAACTATTGATAAAAAAATAAAGTTCTCAAATTAAACAGAATATATCTCAAAGGTAGGTCCCATATTACCTGTGCTAATTGCCAATTAGCTTGAATCTGTACAAAATCTGAACAAAACATTGTAATGTTTCATCCCTTACAGAATGAGTTATAAAATTGATATTAAAATGTCATAAAACATTGAAAATGTTCTTAAACTGCACTTTTGCGAGACTTCTAGGTTTTAAGATTTGATCGCTTTCCAATTTTCTTCAGTAAACACCAGCACACATTAATAAGAACTTTGTTACATGGTTAATATATGTGACCTACTTTAAACTTACTGTTAATTAAAAACTGCAGTTTTAATTATTAGATTATTTAATTATATATAACACTAGACACTGCATAGGAAGAAAGACCACAGGATATTATATTGTAAAAATTCTGCAATCAATTAAACAAGAAGTTTTGCCAAATAACTGAAATTCTTTAACTATTTTAAATAACTTACAATTAAAAGGTTGAATAACCGATTCAAAAAACTTAGTAAAAATTTAAACGAAGAAATTATTACAAGAAAGCTCCATAGAATCTGATTTATTTTAAATTTATTTATTTTTAACTTTTAAACTTTAACAATCCAAGAACAGCTAAATTATAAGACCAAAGGATGGTAACTGTGTAAGGTTACAGCATTGGCAATACAGGAGCACAAGCAAATACAGTCTGACAGACCTTTACACATCAAGTCGTATTTTAACTCCAATTTTGAGAGGAAAAAAGGTTCTAAACAAAATAATCTTGGTCTAAACTGTTGTCCACAGCTTGGACACAAAATGAAACCATAGTGATATCATTAAGTGTAGGTTTAATACTAAATTTTTTGAACACAATTTTTTCACTGAAACAACACTATGCTCACAAGAGGTTTACATATGATTTTGTTCAACTCATTCAATAAATTTCAGTATTAAATCTACACTCATTCAATATACTCCTGTATTGAATCTACAGGAATATAATATTCTATTTATCACATATATAATGCAAATGATATCTTGTCAAAGTGTTATTACACTAAAAGTGTAATACATGTATTGCTTTTATTAAATGGCTTTAATTACACTACTGCATCTTGGTTTATGTGATAAAGCAAAGAAATTTACAAATACTGAAAACAGATGAAGAAAACTACATGAAAGAAGATTTTTACATTATTTATCCAATTTTCCAAAGAAATAATTAATAAACCAAGATTGCACAATGTTCTGCAAATTTGAAAGATAATAAAACAGTGCCCAATGCAATCAAGTCTTGTGCAAATTTATTGATAAGAATGAATGTAAGAATTGCTTTCATATCATATTCATTTTTTTCAAAATCTACCTGCTTCCAAAATGTCCATCATCAAGTCATGCACATCCCTTTGTTTATTGTTCACAGCACTCATTTTCCTTGATGCCTGCAAAGATAATCTAAAATACAATGCCATTAAACATTAAAACTGACACTGATTATATCAATCTAAAAATCAACAAACATCTGCCAACATTTTGCATCTACAGCAGGATTTTAATATCATGGGAAGCTAACAGATCCGTAAACATATTCATCATTTTTTTATTTGTTTTTTTTTATTTATTTAAATTTACCAATGAAACAAACAGGACGAAGCTATTGTTGTTTTCTAACATTTTACTTTCTTATACTAAGTGCTTACATTTCATTTACACTAAAATTAAAGTACAAGCAACTTTAAGTATAGAATAAACCATTAAGAAGCACAGCATGAAAATAAAGGGATTTTATGAGGAGTAAAACTGCATTCAAATAATTCTCAAACATTATTTTGTTATCAGGCTCTCTTACAATACAACATTTTCCAATTAACAAAGTCATCTACACTGGAGACAAAACCTTCAAGCGAAACACAAATGTCCTAAGAACACAATTGTTCAATAATTAAAAACAGACTGTTCCTTCCTTTCTTGTTTGGTTTCCAAGACTTTTCTGCTCTGCATATATACACACAGTAAAAAACCTCAACCAAACAACATCAGCAAAAAATCATGCACTAACATAATCTATCAAGAAAAACATTTAAAGTAAACAATAAAACTGTTAACCAGCCAAGTTGAAAACATTATGATGGTTTATACAGACATTTATAATAAAATACAAGCAAAACTCATCAGATAAAAAAATTTATAGACCTTATGGCATGTTCATCTCTGAAACAAACTAACTCCTAAATCAAAACACAATGTTACTAAACTGGTATGATCTTATTTTACCTATATTTTACATATGTAAATCAAATGATTCCTTAACATCCCTATGAAAGATAAGAAATTTTGACAAGATATAATAAATGTAAATGATGTTTTTTTTTGTTGTTTTTTTTTGGGGGTTTTACGGTGCACCAACACAATTTAGGTCATATTGTACCACACAGGAAAGATGATATTAGCTAACGACTGATATTAAACAAAATCAAATATAAATATTATTTGAAAAGGCATTTTAGAAAAAATTAAGCTTCATATAAAATGAGAAATAAGTTGAAAATAATAAAAAATATTTTCAGCAAAGACATACGTACATGTCCAGGCTGTAATGAAAGTTACAAATAAGTATTAACTAGCAAACCAAATCTAGATGTGTTCATTTGGACAAACCCAGGTAACTCCCTTCTATCTAGAGGCAAAATGTTGAGTCTGTCAGCAAATTTTATAAAAAAGAAAATTTTGTTTCCATAATTTCTGATATTATTTTTATTTTGACAGTTATTGTTTAAAAGAAAGTATAAACCTATTTTAAGAATGTCACTGTCAGTAGTATTTTCATACAGTATGTCAAATAAATCAGGTGTGTAATAATGTTTAAAATACAAATATGTCGCCACGACAATAAGTCATGTAGCCTTTAACTTCGTTTCGTATATATGAATTATTTCTATTGTTAAAATTTTTACCATAACAAAAAAAACCAAGTGCAGAGGTAAGATATGGCAATATATGCAAAATACAAAATTTTGACCATGATGGTCAAGGTCACTTTATGCTCAAGGTCAAACTTGAATAATACAACATGTCAGTATTACAATAAGACAGTGTTGTTTTGTCCAAGTAAGAATCAAATCTGTATACAATGTATTTTAATAGCAAAGCTTTCACAATTCAATGCAATATCAATGATTTGACCTTTACAGTCAAGGCCATATTAAAGTCAAGGTCAAACAGAACATGTGTACTTTTTTCTTAACCTGTCTCACATTAAGCGTAGCAGTTATTTTAAACAATATTTTTCTCTTTTCTTCAGACAAAACAACTTGTTTGTTTGTTTCATTTTACCCCTTTTCCCAACAGTATTTCAGTCATATAGGTGGGTAGTTTCCTAACCATCGTTCCTGGAGAGTTACACCAGTACTAGACTACCTTTCTCCGTGCTAAACTACCAAAGCATCTCCTGGGGATCGAACCCATGCCAGAGAGATACCTGGATTAGAAGTCATCGACTCTAACCCCTCGACCACGGAACAACTTAAAACCTTAAAATCTACCTCAAATGATTATTCAAGAAAAGTTATGATTCTCAGTAGATAAGGTATTAGTAACTTTGTACTGAAAGATTGTAGTTTATTGTATGCAACAGGTTTTTAATTATTAAGAATGTTTCAGAACGCAACTAAATGGTTGTTTAGTCCATGGGATATGATATAAAAAATCTGCTTTTAATTTGCCAACAGTTTGACATGGCAACCTTCAACTGTGATAATCACACACATAAACTTGATGGTTGTTACATTTGAGAAATTGTTAAGCAATTTGCTACATTTCCATGTAATAGTCACATCATGTGAGTCAACAAGTTTTCAGTTGTAAAGTCACCCAGCCAACTAATCAGATAATTTGTGTCTTCCTGCCCTCTAATGATGGCACTGATAGGCTTATGGGCATGCAGAAGTTTTGAGCCTACAACCATACAGTTACTGTTTGTTTGTTTGTTTCATTTTACGCCTTTTCCCAACAGAATTTTAGTCATATAGGCGGGTAGTTTCCTAACCATTGTTCCTGGAGAGTTATACCAGTACTAGACTACCTTCCTCCGAGCTAAACTACCAAAGCATCTCTAGGGGATCGAACCAACGCCAGAGAGGTAACTGGTTTAGAAGTCATCAACTCCCATCCACGGAGGTGGTTTTCCATACAGTAACAACAGGCATATTGAAATATTCAATCCTGTTTTGGCAAAAAACTTTTTTCCCTTATTATTATAATATTATTGTTATGTCCATGATTAAAAATATATGATAGTAAAGATTCCAGTTTGCATAAGTACATGTATATGGATTACAAAAAAATACAAAGTGACAGCTGTCATGTAAATTAAACAAAAAAACTTTAACTCACTTTTTTCAATTACATTTGTATTCAGCATTGGAGTTTTTTGTTGTTTTTTTTCTTTTCTTTTTTAAACAATTTTTTTGTTACTGTAAGTTTACATCAACAAAAGTCAACTTTCCGTCTTTACTAGTTGCATAAAGAAGACTTCAGTTACTCCACACATTTGGGAAGCCCTGGAGTGGATTTATATTATATATCATTCCTTATCAAATTTTCTCTCTAATATTTTTTTCTTATTTTCTTTAAATTAGTCAATGTATCTAACTAATATTTTCACATCAAAACAATTTATTGAACAAATAACATTATAAAATCATAAAATATAGACGAATAGTCTATCAAATTGAGAGCTTTTCCTATAAAACTATATTAAATGAAACCTAATTATAAAGTTACGCAAAAAAAAATCAATCTGTATATTAGATAACTGTAATATATATACAGTTATTTCCTATGGGAAACATTTCTCATCTTTTATCATAAATGTCAGAATAAGGGCTAAAGAAATATCAGACTGCCTAAAAAATATTTTCTTTAATATGTAACACTTTTAAAATAAATAAAATCTTTAAATTAAAATATTAAAAAAAATTTTTAAACAACCCTAAAAAATAAAATTTTTGCAATTTTTAAATAACAAAATGAACAATTTTTAAAATTAACCCGAAAAAAGGTTTTAAAATTTTTCCTTTTATGGGGGGCCCTCCTTTGTCGAGAACAGTACCCTAATTTAGAACACCCCTTCCGAAAAACCCACCTTTGATAATTTAAATTTTTGGGGTGAAAGAATCCAAAATAAAACAACGGGAAATTTTGAACCCCAACCAAAAATTAATAAAAAATTTTAATTAACCCCCAATAAAAAAAACCAAACCATAAAATGGGGTTTTTGGGAAAAAACCAAAACCATGGAACCAAACCTGCGAAAAACCCGTTTCCACTGAAAAAACCTTTCTGTTCCTTTTTAAGTTTTTTTTATTTGAAAAAGGGGGTTTTGAAAGGGAACAAAAAAAACCTAACCAAAAAACTGAACAATCCCAACTGGTCCCTAAACCCATCAAAATTTTCGCAACCCAAAAATTTTTGTTTTGTTTTTAAGGGGTTCAAAAAAAATTTTTTTTTTGAATTTTTTTAAAAAAAATTGGATTAAAATTAAACACTAAATTTTGGGTTTATTTTTGGGAAAAAACGATAAAAAGGGAAACCAAATTTGGGGAATAAAAAATTTAGAAAAACCGGGCTTATAAAAAAATTACCCAATTATCCTAAAAACGTTCTTTTTTTAACAATTTAGAAATTTAAAGATTAAATTTTGGGTTTTAAAAGGGGGAAAAAATATTTTTTTTGTAGTTTTACCAAAAAGAAAAGGAAAAAACAAAAGGAAATTTTTTAAAAAAGTTGTTAAATTTTTTTTCACCAAAAAAAAACTAGAGTGTCTTAAAAAATAAGGCTACTTATTCAATAATCTCTGGTATTATCTAACCTAGGTTTTACAGTTATAATGTAAATGAAACACATATATGGAAGCTGTTCTGGGGCGTGTTTCTAACAGAAGGCTGTATTCAATCAAACTGTGCAACACTAAAACTTTGCACTAAAACTGTTACTTGGCCAAGCGCAAAAATATATCATGATGGCCAACACAGACTTTCTACAATAAAACAGACTTACATCTAATCAGACAGTTTGGCACATTTGAATCTTCCTCAACAGTGTAAAGTTTTGTTCAAAGTGCAGAATACCTAACATTTTGCATCCAAAACTACCCAATAATCATACATCAAGTAACTTTCCATATTGAATTATTCAAATATTTCAAATTACAGGGACAAAATGCATACTCAATAATTGTCTGATAAATGTATCTACAAATTTGAAATTCTGAAAATGTATCAATTTCCTAATGAATATTCAAAATTCAAAAAATCTATGAGAATTTCCATTTTTTTATAGTGTCATCAATTATCATTTATGTAAAAGTTTATAAAGAAAATAAATCTGAAAAATCTTCAGGCAGTACACAATAAGAATATAGAAGTGTATGAACTAATTTTTGGTCCCCAAAAAGAGATTTAATTGTAAAATAGAGATTTAAGACAGTTAATGAACCGGGCTATAAGTGTCTTAATACTAAATTAACCTTGCTTGTAACAATAAAAGTACTGTGTTACAAAGAAAAATCATTTATCATTTGCTTACTTACTTTGTATCAGAAAACTAATTTTTTCTAAAACATTATCGGTCAAATAAGGACATCAGAGCATAAGAAACGTTTTTTTTTATACTGTGTTACCATAAATTTTATTATCGTTTTTCTTCCTCGCAATTTTAAAAAGTGTTTAAGGAATGATAAATTCATCTTTAACATGCAAATATATATGGCTACTTAAACAGTTGTTAATGGGCAAGAAAAGCGAAATTATTCATATTGTGTGTAAAGTGAATATTTTTCCTTTTGAAAATTAAGAAATTTATGGGCAATATATATCATGATTTTGAGTGATATTGCCCCCTTATAATAACTCTACAATACTAAAAGAAGTACATTATACCGCCCTGTACAGTTATCATTCATTCTCAAGATAGTTTTATATCCACCGATACATCAAACTTTGAAATACAATGTCACACAATTTAGATATTTCAACACCTCTCAATTGTTTGATTTTCAACAACATTTGAAAAGATATGTTAAAAATCTTACATCTAACTGCACCAAAAGAAAGAATAATTTTTTTAAATGATATGGTAATGACACAAAGTTTTTAATTACTTAACCGGTGCATTACCCTCTAGTAACAATGATGCAATTGGCTAAGGGTGCCGTAACTAACTACCATACAATATTGTCCGAGTTTTAAATCAAACTCTTCTTTTTTTAAATGCATTAGCATTTCATTATCAAATCATTAAATTGGACGATTTAGATTCTAACAATAGACTGCATCAACCCTGACCTAAGTAAACAAGTAGCGTGTTGTTTCCATTTATCGCCCCCGGGGCGTTGCAAAAACGGAAACGGAGGGCGTTAATTAGAAGCACATTTGCATAGCATGAAAACTAATTTTATGTTTAAAAATTATCTAAAAATCTCCGACTATTTTCGTCCTATAAACCCCTTGTTCACGTACGATAAATAAGCAGAACAAAATTATTGTAGACAATACGGTAGTCCGCTGACCGAGATAAACTTGTCAAGTACATGTATAAATAGTTATTGCTCTGGCGGGTAATTATGACGTAACACGCATCAGTTTACCTGTGTTTTTAAACACAATGGAAGGTTGCACTTCAGGGCGAGGCCAGAAAAAGAAAACATACACAAATGCATTTAAAATGAAAGTAATCGGCATAGCGGAAGTAAAAAGGAAAGCACCATGCAGCCAAATTATTTGGAGTCGACAGAGTACGCGAATGGTGTCAATTAAAAAACACATTGATAAATGCACCCAAATCGCAGAAACGCGCCCCTGGTGCCGGTAGGCCGATAAAATATAAAGACATAGAAAATAGTTTGTTGCAGTGGTTCCAGGACCGTCGGGCTGCAGGTGTACGGGTCACTGGTAAATAGTTAAAATACGAGGCTATGCGACTTCATAAACTTAACGGAAATCAGTCGTTCAAAGCGTCACAGGGCTGGTTTGCCAAGTTCAAGAAACGTCATGATATCACATTCCGTAGAACGACACATGTTAGCCAACATGCCGAGGAAATAACCAGTAATCGTGTAGACAGTTTCATGCGATTTGTATTGAGAATGCGTACTTTGCGCCAGTACGATGACAGAGATATTTTAAATATGGACGAAACGCCAGTTTGGCTAGAAATGCCGGGAAAGTCTACTTTAAACATGAAAGGCGCTAGCAAAGTAAATGTTGCATCCACAGGCCACGAAAAAGAGCGTGTTACAGTTACTTTGGCTGCCTATGCAGATGGAACAAAATTGTCACCTCTTGTTCATCTTCCAGGGTCCCGCGAGTTACCAAAGAAGGACGTTCCTTCAGGAATAATTGTGTACATGTGTGGTACAGGGAAGAAATCTTGGGCTGATGAAACTACTAGTATCAAATTTTGGCTGAGCAGACTGTACGGAAGAAATAACAGCCGGCGTTGGTTACTCGTATGGGATGCATTTCGTGCGCACAAAACGGAGAACATTAAGACGGCAGTTAAAACAATTTACAACAGTGATATGTGTGTTATTCCCGGTGGTTGTACATCTAAGCTTCAGCCGGCGGATGTATCTTGGAATAAGCCATTTAAAAATAAAATCTCGGAACTTTATGACGAATGGCTGTTTAGCGGTCCTGTGGAGACAACCCGTTACGGAAACAGGAAATGTCTATCGAAACCATTACTTCTTCAGTGGATCAAAGAGGCATGGGCTTCTATTACACCGCAGATCGTTATCAAGTCTTTCAAAAAGTGTGGGATAACTAATAACCTGGATGGTTCCGAGGATCATCTCTTTCATGCCAATTCCGACAACGAGGCTGAGGACATTAACGATGTTCCGTTTGACGGATTCAGTCAAGAAGACATCGAAATTAGTGAACAGGTGTTGCATAATGTCAGTGGAAATTTGATTCTGTCGGACAGCAGTAATTCGAGCTCGGATACGGACAGCACTGATTCTAAGAGCAGCGGACATTAAGTACACACATTGTATCGTAAAAGTGTGTTGAACATTAACAGTTAGATCGGTCAGATCTTAGTAAAGTTGAACGTTATTTGGAAGTTACAACAGTTAGTTTTTTTCTGTTTATTTTTTAAATACACTTTGGATATTAAAATTTTCAAGTCCGGTAAGATTTTCTTTTCATTTTGCACCCAGAGGGCGCTAATTAGAAGGGGGGCTATAAATAGAAACAATACGGTATCTGTTCAACAGTATAGCTGGATTCCCATCTTGATGACCTCCAAAGGGGACCTGTTGGCCTAGTGGGTAAGTGTCCCACTTTTCACCCATAACCTTGTCCCTCATTATGACACTAACTCAAGTGAGCTTCAAATTAGCTTCATTTCAAAATCAAACTTAAACAAATACAGTCAAACTTGCCATAGCGACTCACTGATTTAAATGACTTCCTGTCGTATACGACCTTATTTTAGACCGCCCAACGTAAATCACTATATAAAGTCACTGAATTAAACGACTCCCTGTCTGACGCGACTAACGACCTTAAATTTAGCGTCCTGTTACATTTCTATGACCGAATTAAACGACTTTTTCATTTTCACAAGAATTATGTTTTTCACACTTCTCGCTTTCAATTGACATTTGTCCGTCGAATTTGAGCGCCATAGTCTCGAATGTTTATCACCATTGCAAAAGGTGTTAATTGATAATTACGAAGCTATTAGTCATTATAACTGTCCAAGTTTAAAAATAAATAATCTCATGATAACATCTACTTGACCAAACAGTAAATTACAACCGTCCGATAACGTGCGGATAGAAACTGATAGAACGTGCGGATAGAAACATGTACAAACATCCGTGCACTTCAGATCATACAAATATGGCTGACAAAGCACGTAAAAAAGAGTTGTCCTGACTCTTGAAGAAAAAATTCAGGCAATCAAAAAGCTTGATGCCGGCACCCCAGTCTACAAAATTGCCGAGGAAATGGGCGTCGGCAAAACCCAGATACAGACGCTCTGGAAGTGAAAGGCCGACATTTTGAGTGACTTTGAAAACAACATGCCCAATTCTTCAAAACGTCGTCGTTATCTCATAGGTATTTTTTTTTGTTATTCGCTCTCATCGTATTTTTTCACTAAATTGATAGGAAAAATAAAGCAAAGATTTACAAGACAACAATGCCTGTTTATACACTACACCCCCCAAACTTAAACTTCTAACTGTCTGAACTTTGCATGTATGAGCAGAAAATTCATTCCTCCTTCTTTTTCCAGGGAATGAAGAAGTCAACGACCCTTACATTGGCATGGTGTCGTGATGTCGGGAAGAAACATCAACCTTACAGGTCCAATGATACAGACAAAATCAATTGAATTTGCCCAACAGCTGGGAAAGACTGAATTTAAGGCCTCAAATGGTTGGCTTGACTCTTTAAAATTAAGAAACAGTATATCATATGGGACCATGAGTGGCGAAAGAGGAGATGTGAATGTTAAAACTGCGTGGAAGACTGGAAATCAAAATTAAAAACTCTTCTTTTAAAATTTTATATCTATAATACATTGTATTTGTATAATTATGCATGTAAACATTTTTATTTTTAAAAACATTTTAACTATAATAAAGTATTTAAATAAAAATTATCTTATATCTTCAACAAACCATATTTAAATACTACATATATGTAACACAAAGAAAACACAATCAAAGAAAAGACAAACAAGTAAAGATAGCATTTTGAAACAACTGATGATTTTTTGGGGAACCTGGATTAAAAGACTCCCTGTCATATGTGACCTTTTTGATATGGTCCCATGGAAAGTCACATATGACAAGTTTTACTGCACATAATTATGTGTGTTTAAAATAACCTCAATGAATCATTTTATTTTGGAATTGCTGGAAAGGTGATTTATTTGGGACTTGAACATCCGGAAGCCCAGCTACAAGGTGGTCTTGTCATCCCATAACAAAATCTATCTTATAGATATTTCACTTTTAATATGATGTGACATATGAATCCAATTTACCTTAAAATAAGGCTTTATTCTTGATGAAAATAAAACATCTAAACTTACAGGGGACCAAGTTTTCATTTCTTTTCCTCTTTTTTTCAGAGTTGAGTGTTCACACATAAAAGATGGAAGATGGTTATCTATATATGTTATAAAGAACAACTGTAGGGTGTCAGATGTAAATTGTAAAGAAATGGAGACACAATTATAAGATAAAGATGTGACTAGATTCAATTATGAAGAAAGGACCTGTCAATCAAACATTACAAGGGATCATTACAAAAAATGTTTCTTTTACAGAAAAACAGCTTGATTTATTCAGTAAGAAAAAGAGGATATAATTTATTACTGACTATCAAAAGTGTTGACTATGGGTCCACAAGTCACAAAGGGATGTAAATGTCATTACAACCTGTCTGAATAATTTCACTGTAAGATTGAAGATCAACAGAAAGATAATGATGTAATTTGAATACATTACAACAGTGATGTCTCCACTATAACTCCAAGTGATCTTATGTGATTTATTCACCCCAGCCCTTTGCAAAGCTTCACTTCTGAAAATATACCAAATGTAACCACTATATAACCTTTGTAAAGTGTTATAATCCAATCATATGTCATGAAGAGTTACTCCCCCTCATTAACCATGCATTGTTACTTTCCAAATTTGATCTTTTTGCAGCAATATATTGATTGAAATCCTCTAATGAGTTCTTAATATCACTCAATGAATGCACAATACCTCATGTATACAGTTCTTAAATCCTCTATAGTTTTATAAGCAACTATTGTCCCTCCTATCTGCAGTTTCCAATTTCTATCCCATCCTTTGTTACATAGATATAAACAATTATCTTCTTCCCTTCAATCATCCTTATCAACTCATGTAATGTTACATCTTCACATGATCTTCCTCCCTCCAGACCATAAGTTTTATAAATGTGATATTTTGCATCATTGTAAAATATGAACTTCAAAATTATGATTGCACAATTTTCTTCATTAAATTAGTAAACAATAGTATGTATTGTCTTAAACTCTTTTATAATGTGATGCTCACAAATTAACTTTTAATGCAAATATTCTAAAATAACATATCAGGCTAGGTGTTTATTCAAAATTTACAATTTGGAACTAAAAATGTTGGTGATATTTTAAATCATGCTTGAACAGAAACGCAGTTAACTAATGACTTTTGAAAACACATTATTATGTTGACTTGGGGATTTGAGACAGGGGTAAAAATGGCTCACATCTCATGCAACTTGGTATGACGCCAAACCAGCCTGCCAATCTGTGGTATCTGAGCATTCCCCCCCAATAAAGTAACACACTGTAGCCTGCTTATATAACCTCAACAATTTCGTATAGAAATCCTTCAAATTTACAATCAACTATTCAAAATTTCAAGTGTGTCAATGTCGGAGCATTATCCAAATGTAGCATGATAAAAGTCATAAAACAATACTTAAGATTAATGGTATTCTTAATCTATTACCATATAACAATATAACACAGTAGTGAATGGAATGTTATATTAAACCATCTGTCATTTTAACATCAGGTCAACAAACTCATTAAGCTATACAAATGACTGTGACAGGGCCACCAATACTATATCAGGATCCACTTATCTAACCCAGTCTATAACTTTTAAATTTATGACTTACGCCACTCTTTAAAATCAACTTGACAACAGTTGAAAAATTGCTGCTAATAAAGGAATTACAGCCTTCAGAAGACATTGACCTTTAACCTATTAAATTATATGTGATGGACTTGTCCGGTTTTAAAATTCAGACCAGTCCATTATTAGATATAAGTGATTTTAATATTAAAATGCTAAAATCAAGCAGTCATCAGTATTTAGCCTGGTAAGAATGAACATACCTGTGGATAAGACAAATGGTCTGGCCATCACTAAAGATAGTGTAGACTTTGACTTTTAGATGATCGAACTTCTGGTACAAACCCAACTCTATAGAGACATGGTCAAATCCTGGCACATTGCAGTTGATGATCATTCCCCATATCCAGCCTAAAACATAAGAACAATGTATTGACCTTATGGTGAGGAAACTACTGATAGAAGTTAACAACTAGGTTCATTTCACCTGAACTGTCCCCATAGTGGGATAAATATCAACTTACTTTAGGACTTAAGAATATTTTGGATTTTCCCGTCTAATCTGAGGGTACAAACAAACTTTTTCAGTAATAAAACATGCAACAGATTATAAAAGAACAAGCAATTATCATAGTATTGCAAGCAATCCATAAGTCCCCTACCGGAAAGAGCCCAAGCAACATTCTGAAGGGCCATTGGCCATTCACTTATGTTCCTATTTTAAGTAAATTTGTTGAAAAAGTTCTTTAAAAGTGATCACAGGAAACAGTTTTTATGTACAGACAGACGGACTGAAGGACACTCTAAAGTTATTTTTTAAACATCCCTGTTATCAAAATATTACATATTAAAAATCCTATCATGATTGAAGAAGTTGGAGTAAAAATTACCAATTTCTCAAAAAAAAAATCTAAGTTCAAAAGGGGCATAATTCTGGAAATAGTCTTGCTAGAGTATTGAACACTCACAAATGTTGAGTGATAATAAGAAACATTTATATGAAGTTTGAAGTAGATAAATTCAGAAAAAAAAGTTATTTAAAAAAAACAATGTTTTTTCATGAAAATTTTAAGTTCAAGGGAGGTAATTCTGATAAATTTTGTGCTAGAGTTGTAAACCTTGTCACATATGATGTGGTTGATTACAAGCAACTTATATTTAAAGTTTGAAGAAAATACCTTAAGAAATAAAGAAGTTATAGTGATAAAACTTAAAAACTAGAATCAGAAATCTTGAAATTCAGTCTATTTGTTGCCATAGCAACCAGAATTTTCAACATAGGAAGATAAGAAAAGGATGTGCATAATTTCCATACTGCCATATACCCATATGTCAAGTTTCATAAACATATTTTCAGTACTTTTTGTGTTATCACTGGATCCAGGTTATGTGTAAAATTTGCCCTATTTTCAGTCTATTTGTTGCCATAGCAACCAGAATTTTCAACATAGGAAGAAAAGAAAAAGACGTGCATAATCTCCATACTGCCATCTATCCATATATCAAGTTTCATAAAAATATTTTCAGTACTTTTTTGCGTTATTGCGGGATCCAGGTTATGTGTAAAATTTGCCCTATTTTCAGTCTATTTGTTGCCATAGCAACCAGAATTTTCAACATAGGTAGAAAAGAAAAAGACGTGCATAATCTCCATACTGCCATCTATCCATATATCAAGTTTCGTTAAAATATTTTCAGTACTTTTTGTGTTATCGCGGGATCCAGTTTTGTGGACGGACGGACTGACGGACGGACAGACGGACTGACGGACGGACAGACGGACGGAGGGTAAACCTAAAGTCCCCTCCGGTAAACCGGTAGGGGACTAAAAAATTGTTTGTACTAGGGAATAAGCTTTGGAAAAAATCCACATTTGCCAAATTCAAGGTATCTCTTAGGAAAATGCAAAATCTTGGAACTCCTTTACTAGCAATACAATTTTCATGACACTTATCTAATAAGATATCAACCACCTCCTACAAAATAATATTGTGGTCCAGTAGCTGTAATGATGTTCAGTCAATTTTGTTTATATAATTGTATGTGTTAATACAATTGTTGGCAGGAAACTATTTTGGTACATGCTGGACTCTATTATAAAATGTAGGACACTGGAAATTATCTAGTGAGAAACATAATATAATTGCCTGGAAACTGTCAATGATCTAATTCTTCTACATGACTGTTTTATTGACAAAGAAAGTACATTATTGCTGTAATGTTTAATGCAAGCTGCAGCTGTAACTGCATTACAATTAATTAATCCTTGCAGCTTTCCAGTTTATGCTTACTGTTAAAACCTGTACGCGGTCAGGCAATATACTGTGAGGCACTTCATTTACCAGTATAAAAATTTTAATTTACTTAACTTCTTTTGCTATTACTATCTATTGAATCATCACAAAAATGTAACATCCACAAATTGTTTAAAAATAAGAGCAATATTAAAATCTTTTATCAATATTGTTCGTTTTCAGTATAAAATGTGTGTGACTTTTAAATCATGTTTAGAACATAGAAAATTATTGATATTAACTGTATTTATATTTTGGCAATAATGGAGTACACATTACCCTTGTATTTTTCAAAAAATCAAAATCATTACAGGTCAATTTGTAAAAATTGAGCACATTTTCAAAACAGAAGAGGGTAAAAACTTTAAAGCTATGATATTAACAGAAGTAAACCAAATGGAAATGGATAAAATGACACAGTACTTTCAATCACTGATAAATAAATTCACAGGCTGTCAGCAACTAGAAGTTATAATCAGTGATTCCATCAATTTAAAGCAGAAACCACCATCAACATCAGTTTCAGTATCTGTGGTTTTCCAGCAATTTATACCAATTAATATCATTATATAAGAGTGAGAAAGTAAATGTATGTTTGCTGGTGACAAACAACTTTGGGAACCTAAGTTTTGAACCTAAGTTTTCAAAAGATATTGTGTGATATCTTTTTTGGTTCATTTGGAGACTAAAATGATAAACAAGTTATATAGTATGCTGTTTGAAGATCAATTTAAAAGCCAGAAATAAATGAATTATTTACATTATACATATTGCAATAATAAACAGAAAATTACCATGAAAGCTATTAAATTTTGTGTCAAATGGTAAATTTGTCTTGCTTCAGCAAATATAACATTTTTTTGTATGTTATATAATTTATTTCATAAACCTCACATATTGTTTTAATGTAACATGTTGATGCGGTTTTTAATACTTTTGGTTAAAGTTGGTTAATTCGACCTAATTTTAAGACATTTATTATGATGTTTTTTAATCCACCTACATGCTGTTATGTTGTATAACTTGAAGGCTATTAGACACAAAATATGTTAGTAATTAGCATAAAGGTTACGTAACCTTTGCTTAAGAGAGCAGCCTCCTCGAGGATTTTTTTTACATGTTATTTCATCTCGTACTAGCAATATATTTATTTAAAGGTCTTAACTTTATGGGGGTGTTAAAGGTTTTAATACAAAACGCTTATGAGGTTTCTGGGTCACATTTAACTTTCAAATTTTTGCCCTGAACTGAATGACTGCCAGGACTTTTAATGACTGACTGAAATGAATGACTGACATAATTATAGCCAGAAAAATTACAATAATATATTGACATAATTATTAGAAACATTCCCTTCTGTACAGATTATTGTATCAATGATAATAAATCATCAATTACTTAAAAGTCAGTTGCTGATAAGAAATTTAAATTTTCACATATTCTAGAGCAGCTTTTATCATAATTTACTTTTAAAACATTATTTCTACTTTTTTCTGGAGATACATTTCTTAATTCATTTATAATAATAAGTCTGGGTTTAACTTTATTTGTTTATCATGTAACTCATTACTGGCCCCAGAGTATTTATAAACTGTTAACAACACTGTGGGAATGGTACAAGCTTTCCCAAGATCTCAAAGATGTTGCAGTGCAACAACCTGCTTGGGAATTAATTGAAAGCAAACTTCAACCAAGATTTGAACAAACACAGATGCAATGATAAATTAATGTTAAGCATTAACCTATTTTAACAAAGAGCCACTTATATTATATGTAATTTAAATGAAAGTTATTATAGCAAGAAATTTATTCAGTTGTCTGTTTCCTAATTGTAGTGGTTTTGCTTACATTTTGCTAATTGTAAGCTATGGTTTTGCTTACATATTTCCTAATTGTAGTACATAAGTGTTTATATTAACAGTTTTTCGCATATTTTCGGGATTTTTCTACCATATATGAATAAGGTAGGAATCCAAAAATAAAAGGGAAGATTTCAGTAAAAATACATGACATAGATAAAATGATGAGTCTTTTATAGTGACTATGTATCTTTTAAGTTCACAGAGGATGAGAGAACCTATCTCATTCAAAATCCATGTGGGAGTTATGGTTCTTGGAAAATGCCCTTCAGTTGTGATCTCAAATACATGCATATAGTTTCAAGTGATTACTGTTTTAGAAACTGATGTTGCATGCAAGACTTTAACAAAGAACTTTCCTCCAAATGCCCAATAACTCAGTCAGAAACCATGTAAGAGTTATGACCCTTAGACAGTGACCTACATTTATGATCAAGAAGACATGTTTTAAGTTTCAAGTAAAACCTTCAGTGATATTTGAGCCGCGTCATGACAAAACCAACATAGTGGGTTTGTGACCAGCATGGATCCAGACCAGCCTGCGCAGTCTGATCAGGATCCATGCTGTTCCCTATCAGTTTCTCTACTTGTTATAGGGTTTGTAAGCGAACAGCATGGATCCTGATCAGACTGCGCGGATGCACAGGCTGGTCTGGATTCATACTGGTCGCAAACGCACTATGTTGGTTTTGTCGTGACACGGCTCATTTAAGTTTGATGCTGCATGTAACTTTTAACAAGGAATATCATAATTACATGTCCAAGTTCACGAAGGGAAGTTATTCAAAACCATGCTAGAGTTATGGGCCTTGGACAGTGAATTATGATCTCAAAGACATGTGTGACATCACCAGCAAATATCTTTAGAGGTTGATAGAATATGAAGTCACACCCAAGAGTTAGACGAAGAATAGTCCCATTATTCTCGGAATTATCAAGCTAAAAACCAATCAAACAAAACCTTTTACACATCCAAAGGTTAACAAAACAGCTTTATACAATATAATATGCCTCCAATTTTCTGCCATCGGAGAATAATTGTACTTGCGTCATTCTGTGATGAAACAGCAATCCAATCAAGCAGTTCATTAACTAAGCTAATACTAGCAAAATAAAACAGATTCTATTCTTGGACGTTATGTGTTTATCATAATTCCACTCCATTAATTTCCAAGTGTTTATTTCATGTTAAAACTTACAAATCTTAAATTATTAGATATTTGTTTACCTGTTATAGTTGTTTTATATATGTTTGTTTGGTCTCTAACCACAAGTTACCCTTAGCCTGCTGGCAGCAACACGGATTTTACCCATACAACCAGTGCAGACAAATCTGTGCTGTCAGATCATGGTTTACACTGCACACTATTCAGTCAGTATATATTTTGATATATTCCCTAAAAATGATGCATGTTTCAGTTCATATTGAAAGTTGGACACGTACATTTAAGATAATAAACAAGGAAAGGGTGTATGATTTCAGCTTCCTTGCCAGTCAAGTTGTGTGTACCTTTTAGACCATACAGTAAGAATAGTGAGGCTTTAGCTATTTAGTTCTCTGGTAGTGATGGTAGATTAAGTTGCCGCCAGCAGGCAAAAGTTTAATATACTGGGAAAGAACAGTAAATATAACTAACCAGAGGAACAAGATGGAAATCAGAAAAATGAAAACACTAATATACAACAATCTTATAAAATTTGGCATACTTCTTGGCAATAATACTGTATCAGCAAATGACAAGACAAATTTATTGAGGTTTTTGCGGTTGATGTGCAAAATATAAGTTGTGTGCATGTAAAATCATCACGTTCTTTGAGTTATTACTCATTATAAACAGCTGCTGTATTATATTCTGTTGTCCTAAGGCAACCACTCTTATATTAGGAAAAATATTATGATTTTTTGAAGAATTTTAATATGATGTAATTTATGGATATCTGTGAGTGCAGTGTTTAAATCAATGCAAGCATGTTTTTTTTTTTAGTTTCTTCTTTTCAATTATAATTTTCTTAGTTTGCCTGGTATTGACTTTAACACTGAAAAGGATTTTATCTAGGTTCTATGTAACAGACTTAAATACATAACACAGGTTGCAGCTCTCAGCATTTCCTGCTGAAACTAGAACTCCGTGAGACGGATGTGTCACCTTGTGAACAATATAGTTTAGGAGAAATGGCCAGGACAAAAATGAAGAAAAAAAAAGAAGTGCAGAGTACCGGTTCTTGTACACTGCACTTTTTCTTAATGATATCTATCATCCTATGAAGTTTAAAGACCATAGCTTTTATACTTTAGAAGAAATGGCCTGGACAAAAATAAAGTATGAAAATTAACAAAGGGCAATAACTCAAAAAATAAGAAATGCAGAGTACCAGTTCTTGTGCACAGCACTTCTTCTTAATGAGATCTATCATCCTATAAAGTTCCATGTCCATAGCTTTTATACTTTAGGAGAAATGGCCTGGACTAAAATAAAGTATGAAAATTAGCAAAGGGCAATTACTCAAAAAATAAGAAATACAAAGTACCGGTTCTTGTGCACTGCACTTCAAGTCATTATAAGAAGCATGCATACCAAGTTTTAAGTCAATCTGACTTATAATGACTTACTAATATACTCCGGACAAGCTTATGGGGACGCCGACAACGACGCCACCGACAAAAGTAACCCCTTTTTCAAGGCAACACAAAAATCATGTGCAATGCATTGACCACAAGACAAGAACCCTTGACTTCAATAATACAATAGAATCATAAAGAACGATCCACCTTCCTTTTTGTAGTCTCACATCTGGTTGAAGAAGTACTAGTGCACCTGTACCCATGGACTAAATATAAATAATAGCCATGTGATACAGTGATGCTGTCTCCCATTTACAACAGAACTTTAAAGCACTTTAAAATCAATGATATTTCTGTCAATAATTCATAAGTATGATAAAAAGTTCTGATAATTAAAAATTTAATCTGCTTCAAAGCCTAGTGTATCACTGTCTTCATGACTTTACAGTATGCCTGAATAATGACTAAATATACTCAAACTTGTAACTAAGTTTTTTCATTTTCAGTTTACAGATTCATCTATAATATCGCACTACATTAAGTTGTAAGGAACTAAATTGCATATTTAAGCTTGAAGCGGCCTCCAGCTTTTCTAAAGGTTGAATTTATAATGTTATTTTTAGATAAATCGTTTCATATAATTGTCAAATTGTTAAAAACAAAATTTGCCATTGATAAAATATGTAAACAATAAGGAAACCCCTCGATATCTACAGGTCTGCTGATTTGTTTCACAATCTTCTATTTTTGGAAACAAACATCACTGAAGCGCAATCATTAAAATAGCTATCATAGCTATCAGGAAAGCTGTTTTGAAGACAGCTTAAAGATCCTGTAACACATTGTTTTTAATGGTTTTATATCATAAATATGATGCTCAAATGAAGATTCATCAATGTTGTAAGTTCCAAAAAGCATTATTTATAAAAATATTACCGAACATTTCATGTTAATAAAGGGAGGTAATTAGAAATTTATTTTTTATAAAGTCAGAGTCAAATTTTTCAATAAGAAATTAATGCATATATTTTTAAAGATTTCATAATTATAATGTGTACAAAAATTTGCAGTACATAATTATTTTACATATTCTTTGATGTTTGAAAATTGTTTTAGAAGCATAATTATATACATATATAATATTTCATTTAAGTGAGGTAACAACTTTAATTACAACATACAGGATCTTTAAAGTAACAGGGGTTTTCCAAGATACAATTACTAAAATATTTAGTTTGAAATAACAAAGAATTGTTTTTCCAACAAAAAATAAAAGCTGTATGCTGCTTTGAAATATGCAATACTAATTAGTAGTATTTGAATTCCTAAAGTCTTTAAGATGCACAGGCTAAACTTGGCTCAGCTCTAGGCCATTTAGAACTTAACAAATGACTATTGTAAAGAACAAGTCGCAGAAAACAATTTTTCACATTCACCAGGAAAAATAATGTCTCTAGGAACAATATTTCAAAAGACACTTGTAAAAACATCATTAATTAGATGTTAATTGTTACTCATCTATCATCATGTATGTTTAGTTAATCAGTCAAGTAGACCCTTACCACCATCATCTACACCCTGGTCTTTGACACAGCACCATTAAAACATTGTATTTTATTACTTCTAATTGTTGGTTTATTGCTTTATGATGTCTAAAACATTGCTTCTGTTCAACAAGTGGGGTGTGCCTAAATTGATTAGAGTGACTTAAAAACCATTGTATTGTTTAAATGACAAATTGTGTTGTACCAGTACCTGCTTTCTGTAATTAAAGCATGGCCTTTAAAATACAGTTTTTTACAACTCATAAATATAATTTGGATTAAAATCTACCTAATTGAAATTTCTAGTATTATGTTATATTAATTATTTCCAAATTAATTATTAATAGCCAGGTCATTTGAATTATCCTGATTATTCTAAAATATATTAAATTGCATTCTTTTGATATTAAAATGAAAAAAAATGCACTTGATGTCCAGGAGTCTGTTTGACAGAATCACAAATTTAATGCTTTTTTTTAAGTTGCAGAAAAGGAGATTAAAGCAGCACGCCTCCAGATTCATGCTGATTTTCATGAAAAATTTGAAAATTGATTATAAACATAAAATTGTGAACTAACCAAAAGTAAGCAATTTGCACATTATCAATGACACTTACATTCTATGTTAATTACCAAAAAGAGGTCAAAATATACAAAAATAGCCCATATTGCGTTAGTTAAACACAGTAGAGATATAGATATAATCACTGAAAAATCAGCCATTAATCGATTATAACATGGCAATTGTTACTTGAAACCTTTAGACTTTTTCTAAAATCTTAGTACATATTTCTCATGCTTGATTTTATTATAATATTTTGGCTCATCTGGAGGCATGCAGCTTTAAAGGACAGAAAGATGCTTTTTATTGAAGAAACAAAAAGTAATCTGTCAATTAAGCACTGTTTTTTATAGCAAAGTTTAACATTTAAACAAAATGTTAAGTCATGATTACACGATGAAAAATATGTAACAAAAAACAAAAATAACTATGAAATCAATGCAAGCAATCAATTACAAGAAAACGTTTGCCAACAATTAATAAAAATTAAATTAATGTCTTAAATATAGCAACACATGTTTTTGCTATTGCACTAAACTTGATGAATTAAATACATTCTGATTAATGTTACATTAAACATGATGTATAGAAAATTTATGCCTGACTTAAGGTAATTGGTCTTTTTGACACATACATGTTGGTACAAATTTTAATTGGAATACAGCTAGATGTCTGGGATTATAATGCATTTAAGATCTAGACTACTGTAAAGTTTTCTCAGAAGTTAAATTGATATCAAAATCCTTTAATTCTAATTAAAAACTAAGTTTATTTGATTATTTTCCTAGTTATTATGTTTCACACCAATTTTAACATAGTCATGTTTTTTTATGGTCATATCCCAGCATTCCTGGATAACTTACCAGACTTTTCAATTCTTAGCATGCTACCAACTACTTATCCAACATGCTTTCTGAATCAGGGGTGAGAGACAAAAGACCATTAGCCTTAATGTCTCAACGTCAAAACAATTGTCAAGAAGAAATTACTCCTAATTGAGGAACAAATCTGACAACGACCCATAGGTTACTAATCAGATGCTCTCCCTATTGAGCTAAGCAGGGAGACACTTAGCTAAGAGGAAAATATAAAATAAGGTAAGTAAGTGTTTCTTGTAATCCTTCATACAATAGTCAGCTTTCTTTTTTTATAGATAAGTTAAAAGCTCACATAACAGAATTATCAATTTTACATATAATTATTTTCTCTGTGCCAAAATAGCTATTAGTCACTTTCTCCTTACCACAGGGTCCCTCTAAAGCATAAAACACTTGTGAGTGGGGTTGGTGGTATTCAGAGATGAATGGACTGATATACATCAAACACAAGGAAAACAGCCAGTTCTCAGCATTCTTCTCAATGTCAAAGCTGAACAATAATTATGTGTAATTTTTATGATATACACAGGTCACTGTGTCATTAAACAAAAAGATAATTTAATCTTTCTAGACTTTATCACATTCAATGAATTAAAACATATGGTAAAAGAGACAAAAATTATAACCTATCCTCATAACTATTAACATGTATTTATACTAAATATCTTTGCAAAATTATGTGTTTACGTCAAAACTGATGAAACAGAAATCCAATTTAACAGGTCATTACATAAACTAATATCTAATAGCAATAAAATAACATCTATGCTGGAATTAATACTGATTATGTTTACACTTCATTTCTTTTACATGTTGTTATTCCAGGAAATATTATGCTCAGTGGCCAATCACAATTGCAAATTGCTCAATGAAAATAGACTTATTTATCTTTCCAGATAATTACATTGTACATAAATAAAAACAAGATTGCATTTGAGAAAAATGCTATGCCACCGCAATAAAACAACACTAAATAGTAGTGTAGGAACAGATTTTTTTGTTTCTATACAATTGAAAATTGTCATAATGCATATCTAATTCTTATTATCAGATTAGTGGTTAAATCTATTGTTAACTCAATAAAAGATCAGAGTAGGAATATATCAATGCACTTGAGTCTAGTGAATTTGGTGGTGAAGGTCATATTTCACACAGCCTAAAATTTCATGACTGCATCAAAGGACAACATGTAATACACTTTGTCAAAATCTAGGTCAGCTGATATCAAAGTTCACTTTTAATTTTGACACTAGAGGCAAAATTTGAACAACTTTGGTAGAGTACCTATATATGATATCATTTAACAAATATTAAAGCTCTAAGCCTTGTACCTTCAGACAATAAGATTTTTTTGATTTTTTACTATATGTATATATTGAAAATCAATGACCCCGAGGCGGGGGCAATTTTGACCCCAGGGCTATAATTTGAACAATCTGGGTAGAGGTCTACCAGACAATGCCTTATGCAAAATATCTAAGCTCTAGGCCATTTGGGTCTTTACAAGAAGGTATTTTAAGTTTTTACTATATGTACATATAGTGAAAATCCATGACCCCCGGGGCAGGGCTGATTTTGACCCCAGGGCTATAATTTGAACAATATTGGTAGAGGTCTACCAGATAATGCCTTATGCAAAATATCTAAGCTCTAGGCCTATGGGTCTTTACAAAAAGGTATTTTAAGTTTTTACTATATGTACATATAGTGAAAATCAATGACCCCCGGGGTGGGGCCGATTTTGACCCCAGGGCTATAATTTGAACAATCTTGGTAGAGGTCTACCAGACAATGCCTTATGCAAAATATCTAAGCTCTAGGCCTTTTGGGTCTTTACAAGAAGATTTTTTAAATTTATTCTTGTAATTCCTTTTGGTTGCCATGGCAACCAGATTTCTGCATGGAATTAAATTCTTTGAACAACTTTGGAAGTCCTTCACCTAAGGATCAATCCTGCCAAGTTTGGTTGAAATTGGACTAGTGGTTTTTCACAAGAAGATTTTTTAAGTTCACTATATAATCTATATAACACACACACACACAAACAAACAAACGAACAACACACACACACACACACACACACACACACACAGGTGAATCGCTATATGCCACCGCATCGCAGATGCTGCGGTGGCATAAAAATGCAAAGACAGTGTGTATTACAAAGTGCTCTTGAACAATCAACAAAAATATCATATTCAACTTCCTTTGCTTTTGAATGTAATTCCTTTTATCTGATTAATGAGATAAGGCTGAAATTCTATTTTTGGAATCTATGGCCTTGACAATGCACCAGATTTGTCTACATTAACTTTCTTACATAACTGAAATACAAAATAGTAAATGCCAAGAATAATTGTTTCTAACACAAATGTTAGCAATAACTTCTTTTCATTTTTGCCTAAATTTCTTCAGATGTTTGGGAGTGTGATTTTATCACAATACTTAGGTAAAAAATATATCAAGGACAGTGGTTAATGTCTGAGTAGATTAAATTAACATGCAAAATATCTACCAGTTATTTTCTATTTTTTCCAATGGGCATTATTCTGCTCAAATCAAAGCCTTAGTAAATGACCCCCCAAGCTATAACCATGAAGACATATCTATTGTTTCAACTGAATAACCTCTGCAGATGGGCATAGAATTTGAAAGAACAAATTAAACCAGGATTTTTTTAAGTTCTTACATATCGTGAAGGGGTATATTTCAATCTCAATCCAAGCCCAAGTTAATGTGTCTTATCTGAAATACTGGTCTACCCAGTAAAGCTTACCAGTAACAAGAAAAAATGACACTATTAAAAATAACTCTTATAATTTAGTACTGAACATGTGAAAATCATATTATTTTACTTACATTGGTACATACATACCGTACATGAACATCTGTTATACAAGTTATTACCAATATCATTTTCTGCTATCATGTGGTGGCAACAACAGACAAAATATTTACATTACTACAAAAAACTCATGAAGATGATTATACCCCTTTCTTAAAGAGGATTAAAGCTGTCTCAATGACTATATCATTATACAAGAACTTAGAGGAAATATTTCTGCAATAAGTATTGAGTTACCAAGAATTCCATTATGCCTACAAGTAAAATTCAAACCATGTACACTATTATATATATATTTTTTTTAAAACTGAGTTTTTGTGCAAGTTGGAAATTTAAAAATTCCTTTAGTTATAAAAAAAAGAATTTTTTTCATGAAGTCTTAAACTGGTTCCATATACGTCACTATATCATTTTTAGCTATTTTGCAAATTAAGGTTTTTCATAGTAAAGAATTAGATGTAGCAAATGAAGAGCAGAGGAAGCTAAGCACCTATAAAAGTGAGGCGCATGTGGGTATATAAATGTATAAAATAGACATTTTCTAAGCTGTCCATGCAAACCGTCACTTGGACATACTAAGACAAGCTTGAAAACTCCAACATTTCATCACTGAGACAAACTTATTTTCATAGGAATAAATATACTAATGAACAAATGAAACAGAAAATATTTATACTCCCACCATTTTTATTATTTTTATTTTTCTATATATATGTACAAACATAAGATGTCAGGACATATATTGTGTCCTTTGAAAATAAATGAAGAATGTACTGAGAATATCTTACAAAGGGGAGTTCACTCTAATGTCCCAAGACACTTTTAAAAACATCATTAATTAGATGTTAATTGTTACTCGTCTATCATCATGTTAATCAGTCAAGTAGACCCTTACCACCATCATCCACACCCTCAACTCTTGAAGAATCTGTTAAATTGTTGTTTTATTACTTCCTATTGTTTGTACATTGCAACATGTATTTATCATGTGTAAAAAAGCATTGCTAGAATTTTACCATTTCTGTTCATATATATATATATATATATATATATATATATATATATATATATATATATATATATATACTTGTGCAATGCAAATTGTGGAAAATCATATAAAATAATGTATACCCAAAACCAAAAAGTAAAATAAGAAAATGTTTCAGACAATTAACTACAATGTATTTTATATTAACTTTATACAATATTTAGAGAATGGTTTAAATTCAATTACATTTGAATGTTTGATTGCTAAATGTATAAGTGTAATAATCAAACCAAAATTTTTGTTGTTTCAATTAACATAAATCAATGTGTAATACAAGCAGATCACCATTAAAGCTGCACGCCTCCAGATGAGCCAAAATATTTGAAGAAAAGTAATACTGAGAAAAATGTACTAGAATTTTAAGAAAGGTAAAAACATTCAATATGCAAGTTATATTTTTCATATTATGTGTGGTTTAAGAATGATATTGCAGTATTTTATTACCATATTTCTACTGCGTTACTAACGCAGTAAGGGCTATTATTGCATATGTTAATGACTTTTTTGGTAATTTTCTTTGATTGTAAGTGCCGATTGCAATATGTAAATTACTATATTTGTTCACCTCACAATATTTTACTTTAAAATAAATTTCCAAAATTTTCATGAAAATTAACATGAATCTGGAGGCGTGCTGCTTTAATTTACACAACAACATCAATTTGAAGAAAATACAGATAAACAATCATTATAATAATTTAGTATTGTCTGTCTTATGTAACACTTATTAACTGTGGAATCTCCAATAAGTAAAAGTATGACTAGAAATTAGGTTGATGGATTAGCAAAATTTATTTTGCCTCCCTTCAGTAATAAAAAAAGAAAATTTGATGGTTTTCCAAACCAGAGTGTGTTGACTTTACAAAACAATAAAATCTGTTACATCTATTAAGGTACAGATAACTTTTATGTTTTATTTAACTTGGAAGATACACAAGAAAGATTCCTACTTCTTTTATTGCAAAGTTATTTCATTATCGGACATGCCAGCACATGATGTACTTGTTAATCTTGATTCATAAATTATGACTCTGATGTAGACACTTTTGCCAGAGCACATAGTGCAAGATTTAATTTGCTAAAATAGAAATTTATATGTAATCTGTAACTTTTATTGTTGGAATTTTTGTCAAACCAACATTGTAAAAGTCATATGAGAACTTCCCAGCATCACTGGTGGAACAAAACCAAGTGTCTCTTATGCATGATATTTTAGGCACAAAAGGGCATTTGAATAGATTTGAATAGATTGTAATCAAATCTAAGCTGGATAGCTTCCTCACATAAAATAATCCAAATTCCCTGGCAGCACTAAAGAGGGGCAAGTGGTTTAAAGTCAACAACCTTAACCACTGGACCACTGACATTTCTTGGAACTGTGACACCTTGATGTAACTTTTTCAAGCTATATTTGACAAGTTTGACAAACTTAAAATTGGAAGATCTAATTCGATTTTTTAACTGTTTTAATCTCTCTCTCTCTCTTTCATACCCTTAAAATTCATTTAATTTGTTTAATTTAAAAAATTTTAACAAAAAAATATATCAGAAACCACTGTGTTGAAAAGAATAAAAGCAACCTACTTGCTGCTTAAAATAGAACAAGACATGTCCCTGGACAGCACACACCTCTTCTTTCAATATTGGATTAGACATAACTTTGCAAAAAAAATGATTTTATGATTATCTGCCCTTTTGAAATGGTATTACATTATAACAGGAAAACAAGCTGTATACCAATTTTGAAGTGAATAGTTTTGGAAGTTTCTGAGAATATGGACATTAATGGAAATGTTCACGTAGAATGCCAACACCAACAAGTGGTTCATGATAATAGTGTTTTACTTTTTTCCTGGAAAACTGATTTTTTTTCTTATAACCAATAAAAGATACAAACAAAGGAACAAAACAAAACTGCCTAAAATGTTTTGATTACCCTGGTGATTATATATTATGAGTGTGATAGATCACAACTTGTAACAACAATTCAGTCTCTGGGCTGGTCATAATACTTGAGATTTGGTCATGAAGTCAGAGATAAAAGGTGTCTGACATCTACAGGCACAAGGCTGGTATTGAAGCAGTAAAACAGATTATAGATCCCTCAAAGCCAGAATACTGTATATACTTCTTTACTTATATCAATCTATAATTGCCTTGCTCTGGGCATACTCCATTTCTTTCCCTATAAATCAAAGATAATTTGTACTATTTGTCTAATATGATTAATGCTGCCAATTTATAACTTTACAAAGGGCATTGTGTATGAATACAATAGACAAAAACAACACAAGAAATTACCTCCCCTTATGTTTGTTTAAGCTCGATTGCGAAATAAGTTTTTGCAACATTTGAGTCAGCTACCTGAAACAATCCAGTTAGGTGCCATATGAAGAAACATAGGGCTTGAACCCATGATCCCTGGGTTGAGAGGGAGAGACCTACTAGGCCACCACTCCCCTTATGTTAGTAAAACAGTTTTCTGTTTTTCCTTTTAAATGGAATGTTTCTTATGTAAATACAACTAACCATGAAAAACAATTAAATGATGCACTTATAATTATATTTGTACTAAGATAAAATGAATGAACTGAAATGTAAAAAAATATATGTCATGCAATTTAAAGTAAGTAGTTTTATATCATTTTGGGTGTGTAAATTCTTTTGAATAGTTTTTGCATCTGTTGTCAACTTTCTTCCAGCATTTTGCCTCTGTCAACTTTCTTAAATCATTTTGCCTCTGTCAACTGTCTTCTATCATTTGGCCTCTGTCAACTTTCTTCCATGATTTGGCCTCTGTCAACTTTCTTAAATCATTTTGCCTCTGTCAACTGTCTTCTATCATTTGGCCTCTGTCAACTGTCTTCTATCATTTTGCCTCAGTCAACAGTCTTCTATCATTTTGCCTCAGTCAACAGTCTACTTTCATTTTGCCTCTGTCAAGTGTCTTCTATCATTTTGCCTCAGTCAACAGTCTACTTTCATTTTGCCTCTGTCAACTGTCTTCTATCATTTTGCCTCAGTCAACAGTCTACTTTCATTTTGCCTCTGTCAAGTGTCTTCTATCATTTTGCCTGTCAACAGTCTACTTTCATTTTGCCTCTGTCAAGTGTCTTCTATCATTTTGCCTCTGTCAAGTGTCTTTTATTATTTTGCCTCTGTCAACTTTCTTCTATCATTTTGCCTCTTGTCAACTGTCTTCTATTATTTGGCCTCTGACAACTGTCTTCTATCATTTGGCCTCTGTCAACAGTCTTCTATCAATTTGCCTCAATCAACAGTCTACTATCATTTTGCCTCTGTCAACTGTCTTCTATCATTTTGCCTCTGTCAACTGTCTTCTATCATTTTGCCTCTGTCAACTGTCTTCTATCATTTTGCCTCTGTCAACTGTCTTCTATCATTTTGCCTCTGTCAACTTTCTTCTATCATTTTGTCTCTGTCAACTTTCTTCTATCATTTTGCCTCTGTCAACTTTCTTCTATCATTTTGCCTCTATCAACTTTCTTCTATCATTTTGTCTCTGTCAACTGTCTTCTATCATTTGGCCTCTGTCAACTGTCTTATATCATTTTGCCTCTATCATTTGGCTTCTGTCCACTTTCTTCTATCATTTTGCCTCTGTCAACTGTCTTCTATCATTTGGCCTCTGTCAACTTTCTTCTATCATTTTGCCTCTCTCAATTGTCTTCTATCATTTTGCCTCTGTCAACTGTCTTCTATCATTTTGCCTCTATCATTTGGCTTCTGTCAAATTTCTTCTATCATTTTGCCTCTGTCAACTGTCTACTTTCATTTTGCCTCTGTCAAGTGTCTTCTATCATTTTGCCTCTGTCAGGTGTCTTCTATCATTTTGCCTCTGTCAACAATCTACTATCATTTTGCCTCTGTCAACAGTCTACTATCATTTTGCCTCTGTCAACTGTCTTCTATCATTTTGCCTCTGTCAACTGTCTTCTATCATTTTGCCTCCGTCAACTTTCTTCTATCATTTTGCCTCTGTCAACTGTTTTGAATCATTTGCTTCTATCATTTTGCCTCTGTCATTTTGCATCTGTCAACTATCATTTTGCCTCTGTCATTTTGCATCTGTCAACTTTCTTCAATCATTTTGCCTGTTAACTTTCTTCAATCATTTTGCCTCTGTCAACTGTTTACTATCATTTAGTCCCTGTCAATTTTCTCCCATCATTTTGGCTCGAGAATGTCAACTTATCTTCTATCATTTTGCTTCTGTCAACATTATTCTAGCATTTTTCTTCTGTCAACATTATTCTATCATTTAGCTTCTGTCAACATTATTCTATCATTTTGCTTCTGTCAACATTATTCTAGCATTGTCACCTAAGTCAAATCTATTCTTTCACTTTCCCATTTGTCAATTTTCTTCAATAATCTTTCCTTTATCAATAATTGTCTCAGTTCACTCTTCCCTGTCAACAACAGATACATTACCACCCGCTAAAATCATCACTGGCCTCTTCACCATCAATCAGTACAAGGCCTCATTCACAAATTGTCACATTTTCAGCTAGTTTGTATGACGCATACATCATACAGCCAATATAATAGATTGCCATACAAAGAAATAAAAGTTAAGTACCTGCATTATGCATCATTTAACTTGATTTAAAGTGTGATTAATTCAAAGGCAAGAAATTAGCATACAATTTTACATGAATTATTGAACTCCTGACAAGCTCATCAATTGTAATCCTTGCAGTCTCTTTGTTTTTACTTTCACTGCACATTTCTATAAAACAAATTCTAAATCTGAATATGAATAAATGCATTTAAAAGACTGCAAAAATTAATTAATTCGTCCATTGTCAGAAGAATCAATTATGGACAAATTATTAGCTGGGTTTTGAAATAAGGGAAAATCTTTAATTTGACAGGTCTAAGATTTCTAAATCTGTCATTTTATTGGAATTTATTTCTATTGTTTCAGAATGAGGCATACTTGAGAACCATCTGAATACTTGAAACTTGTCAAAATTGTCCTGACTCTCAATTTTATTAGTGTCAAATTGTTCAAATATAGCGAGTAGCGTCATAAACTCACGTCATAAACTCGAGCACTAAAATTGTGTGAAGTCAAAAAAGTGTTAAGATCCGTATTTCTATAAAAACTTATGGCAATTTGTTCTTTTTTTTTCCCCTCTCTCTTCATGAAAATAAGAATTCAAGATAAATAAAATCGGATTAAAGATTATGTTGTAGAGTGATTTTGTGAAGAGAAAATTTTCTTGACACAATTTCTACACAGATCATTTTTGCAATAGATCATAAACCTTTAATTAATTATTTATTTATAATAACATTTGAAGGTAATTACTGAACCAAAAATTGTATGTCAAATATAATTCTGTCTTACATCCATAATTATAAAAAGCTAATTTTAATATATTTTCTTTCTATATGCCAAGAATTGTAGACATTTTAGAGTAAATATTTACACAGACATTTCAGATTCATTGTCTAACATTACAGACTCTTTAAGCATAAAATATAGACTATAACATGTACAATACAAATACTAATTTACTTTCATGGCAGAAAGATATACAAAAATAAACTTTGTTTACCTTTACCTGCCTTTAAACTGGGCTCATACCACAATAAATGTTTAATGCCAAAGCAGTTAAAATATTCATCTCAATGGCCTGGTGAGTCTTTTTGTCTAGAAAATTATACATAAATTGCAAGAAAATACCTGTATTATTTTTAAATAGCTATTTTAATTGTTTTTCTTGACATTTGTATCAATATAAACATTATCATGGTATTGTGCCAGTTTGAGTTGAATAATTCTTTACTTGAATGAATAACCTAAAAAAAAAAAAAAAAAAAGTGAATTAGATTTTTAATGCCACAATATTCTATGAATAGAGCTAAGAAGTGTAATCAATGGAATGTACCTTTAAGCTTTTAAATACATTTTAAACAAAGCCTACCAAACCGAAATACAGGCTATGGGAATTCTAAATGATAGACAGATCCATCTTTCAAAATTGTTCAGCGTGCACCGATGAATTTTAGGAAAAATTTCAACTATCATTATGTTATCTGTGACTGAAATGAAAATAGTGTATGACATGGAATAGTGCCAGCTGATCCTTGGCTCGCAGCTGATCACATTTTGGTAGAGAATCACTTCACCATGGAGCCTCTCAGGTTTGGACCTTTGCTTTTGCCTGAATTATATCGCATCGGATAGGGTGCATCGTTGAGGTGCTTCCATCCCATCCAGCTAAAAAGCTCGAGACAAGTCCCATAGACCTCATATATACTTTTTGCGATGTGATTTAAAACTCCAAACATAACAAACCAGAAGCTGAGAGGTTACAGGTCACTTCATGTATAAGAAATCAAGCTTATAGTACAGGGCCAGATCATTTGCAAATGTATTTACGTCTGGTGCATCTGAATGTACTGCCAAGTGTTGATAGAGTAGTGTTAATGTAGCAACCAAACATTGCTAATAAATTAATTCTATCACCAAGGTGTTTTGTAACTTCACTTACAAAATATCATGAAATGAAATTGTTAGGTTTTTCAAAATACAAAACGTTGTATACAAGTTGTGTATTCTTCATAACAATAAATCCTGTGTATGAAGTTAGCATTAATAGGATGGGAGTTAAAGCTGGAAGTCAATCAGGTTTTTGAAGTGTGTTTAACTGTACTCAAGACAAATCAAATTAAATACCTTTCGAATAACATAACAAATTGATATACCAATTCTGTTCATAATAAGCAAAATTTAAAATATTAATTTACAAAACTGCTACACATTTATAATAAAATAATATATAAGCGGAACATAAAATTGTAAATAATTCATTGATATGAAAGGCTTAAAAGTACATTTGTTTTATTACCTTTATTTTGAAAACACTTATAAATAAATTTTTAACTAATTTCTAAAATTTAATGCTATTTAATTTAAAATTTCGTGAAGTTTGTTTTTTTGAACTTTTTGTTGGGGGTTGGCTTTTCATGTTGCATCAACACTGTACAGGTTCCAGCTATATTGGTGGAGGAAGACCTCAGGTGCCGCTCTGTGCATTATTTAAGACAGAGCGGGCACCTGAATATTACCACCGACATTCTGATAGCAAGCTGGATAGGTTCCTCACATGAAAGAATCTAAATTCTCTGGCAGGATTCATACCTACAGCAGTAAGGGGCAAGTGGTTTAAAATCAATGTCCTTAACCTCTCGGCCAAGGTCGCCATACAGAAATTGTAGAAATGTAGCCCTATATGAACTTCATTCAAAGGATTCTGCAACAAAATAAAACACAGAGTTCTCTCAAATAAACATAATCTAAGTTTAACTTTTATTGATAAGGTGGGTTTTTTTTATATAATAAAAGTTTATAAACATGTCAAATGCAAACCAATCATATGGCTAAGGAGCAAACCAAAACTAGCTACATTCCAAAGATCACTTTCACATCTTTACTTACATCTCTACAACACAATCCTGTCAAAACTATATATAATAACATATAGACATTATTCTTATGCCAAATAGCATTGTAGTACGAAAATCCGTGAGTCACCTTTCACCCCTAAAGTGTACTTCAGGTTTATCAATTTATTTAGCTCAAAATACAATGTGCCCTGTTATTTAATCTTAGATTTGATCTCCATTCACAATGTGTTCTTTATTTTACATTTTTTTATCCCTGCTACACGAATTGTTATCTTAGATGAGCTTTGAGATTAGATATTATATAAATATAACCATAAACAGCTTACCAAAAACTGTTACTTTTTACGATAGTAATAGATGCTCAAGTGCCCTATTTTCTTTACTGTTATATTCACATGATATCTCTGTGTGAGCATGACGATTCTGAAGAAAAACATTCAGCACTTTGCAAATGCACTAATGAGTTCTGTATTTATGTATTTATATAATATCATCTTTTACATGGAATATAATGTAAATAAAGTATGGGAATTCACTGAAAAAACAGGCTTTTTATAAATCTGATAACCTGAAGTACATTTAGGGTGAAGGTCACTTCTACAATATCCTCTTGGTGTAAAGTTAAAATAATGTTTATATGACAATTTTAGTTAATATATATCATATAATACTTATATTACATGCTGAATAAAGTGATCATAACAATATAACATGGGCAATTCCAACAAATAGTTTAAACTTTTGCTTGAAAAATAGATGGAACTACATTTTGTATTATACTAAATGTTTGACATTGCCTTCAGAAAACTGCAAAAGTAATAAAGCCTTGTTTCTAATACAAACAGTTAAACATTGTATGAAATAAATGATATAGTACTATTTTATACTTATAAAGCCCTCAAAAACAATTCCATTATTTTATTGTTTGTTGTTACAATTATTTTGGTATTTGCATAATTATAGGAAGCTGCAATATATTACTTTTTGTTTTGGAAATGTATTATATACTATATCTTGTCAAACAGCCAAAAGACAATTTGAATTATTTACAGTCATTTAAGAGACAATTATTTTATTTATACAACATAATGTAGTTTATTAACTATGATTTAAACCTGAAAATTTCTGATAAATGTCTGATTATTTGTACTGTTATCATGTAGTAACAGAAATTTTTTTACACAAAAAATACTTGCCTCGAAACACTTTAGTGGAAAATCTTAAAACATGTTATCAATTTCAAGTATTTTTCGGTACAAAGTCTAAAACACTGTAGCACTAAGAAGACATAATCACAAAATTCCTCATTTTCAATGGAATAAACAGGTGAGTTGTATTTTTGTGAAGTAGTAAATCAGACAAGATGCATGCATGCATTACATGCACATATTTCAAATATCTTTAAAATGTTTCAACTTTTACTCTTAATAATACTTGTACATTAAAGAAGAAAGTAGAAATTTTATCAAAAATAAAGCTTATCATTCTCACTTGCTGCTGGTAAAGAGGTTAAAGACACCATGTGACCTATAATGTGTTTGTGTGACTTTAAGCCAAATCAAAGTAAACAATATTGTGACTTTAAGCCAAATCAAAGTAAACAAGAAAGCATAAAATAATGAAATGTCACTTTGAGGACACTCTATGAACAGACAGATTGAAAGCTTCAGGTATTATTTGATTTGAAATCCTCTTAGAAAATGTCTCGATTGGAAACCTTATATGGAAAACATTATTTCTTTCTGTAATATGACCATTGAAGCAATGTTCTTGTCTGTATAAATGAATTGTGTCTCTCTAAACTAACAAGCTCCTTGAGGCAAAGTTTTGATGAAAATTTCCTGATTAAAAACATTTTTTGTACAGCTGGTAATTAAATACAATAATAATGATTGGGCAATTGTTAGGCACTACCATTCCTTAAAGCAGTACTTTGTGGTTGTATTTTTGCTGTATTCAGCAAAAAAACAAAAAGGAAAACCTCAGAATAATTGGTTGTTTCTATAATTATAAACACCATTAAATTACTTGCCTATCTGCAAAATAACAGACTTACTATGTAAAATTATGTATTTCCTCATTTCTAAGGTATAGCAAAAAACATTTTCAAACAATCTTTTGAATGTTTAACAAACAAAAACAGACAATTTTCTACATGTTTAAAGGATATTTAGAGGTATGTTGAACTTGGTTGCCTCACAAAAATCAGTTGGATATATCCTGCCAATCTGTATCTTCTACCTTTGCAATGGTACCTGACTTATCTCCTGGTGTTTTTACAATGATATAACCAAAGGGCAAAACAACACTTCACACTGATTACAGTCTCATGTACCTATATTGAAGTTGAACAAAAAACTACCAGTATATAACTAGGAGTGCCAACTGTAAAGGTAAAGAACAATCAATGTTTTGATGCAGTGAGTAATTAATCTTTTAAGTCTTCATAGTAATTTACTTATTGTAGATTAAATGTAAAAACCTCAAACATAAGATTATACTTTGCTGTTAAAGTTGATTTAATATGAACTGAATTCTGTGTGTATTCAGTTTGGCCACTTCTTCAAAAATTTCCCAATATTATGCATATAAAGAGTTATGTCAAGAAAATATCATTCATGTAACATTCATCAAATGTCAAAATGTAACTGACACTAAGCAAGGTCAGTTCTATTGCTGCAGATCTTAAATTATGATTTCTTCAAGATATTTATGAATTGTACATAATTATGAACTGTCCTTTAATGGTCTTAATGAAATTTTATGAACAGTTCTTTAATCATGTTCATGAACTGTGCATTTGCAAAGAAAAACTTACAAAAGTTCTTAAAAAAATCACATAGTGTATAGTACATTTGAACACTTTTATGTTTCAGGATGATTAAAACAGATTTTAGGAAAGTTATAATTGTATGCACAGAAACATATTTTATTCAAAATTTGTGAGGATCAATAATACACAAGTCAGGTAAATTTTTTCTAGCCTAGAATTTTTTGACAAACTGCATGTTCAGTTACTAATCAGAGAAAAATAATTTTATTGCAAATACTTTCAGATAATGATACATCAGGTAACATTTATTTTTTGTGACAAACTATTTTAAATGATCATGTGCAATGGTTGAAATGCCTAAAAAGTTTTGAGCATGAACAAAAAATATGAAACCCATTCAATCATTTTCAAAATTACAATTTTCCTGGAGAATAAGATTTCAATTTTTCTTTTTTTCATAGTTTCTGGACAGCTTACAGAATCATTTATGAAAAGATGTAGCCTTGAGGACAATACATTAACAGATGGGAGAGATCACTACAGGCTATATTAGATTAGAAAACTTTTCATCAGCAACTCAAGTGAAACACACTTTAATATTTAGAATGATGATTTGTTCTGTAATATGACAATAAGAACCAACGTTCGTCAACCAGCATTCCTCAACGTGTCAACAGAATGACAACTTTCCTCCTGGCAAGAAATGTCTGATGAAAATTTTGCAAAATTTGTCAGCACTGATTCGGCCCTCAAAAATAATTCCATTATTTTATTGTTGTTGTTACAATTATTTTGGTATTTGCATATTGGAAGCTGCAACATTTTACTTTTTGTTTTAAAAATGTATTATGTACTATGTCTTGTTAAACAGCCAAAAGACAATTTGAATTATAATTTACAGCCATTTAAGAGACAATTATTTTTATTTATACAACATAATGTAGTTTATTCTTACCTGAAATTTTCTGATAAATGTTTGATTAATTGTACTGTTATCATGAAGTAACAGAATTTTTTTTTACACAAAAAATACTTGCCTCAAAACACTTTTGTGGAAAATCTTAAAACATGATTTTATTTTCCAAGTATTTTTTGGTGCAAATAATCATAAATGAAGTCTAAAACACTGTATCACTAGAAGGATATAATCACAAATTTCCTCATTTTCAATGGAATAAACAGGGTGAGTTGTGTGTTTTTGTGAAGTAGTAAATCAGACAAGATGCATTGCATCATTACTGAAATTATATTATATGGCACATATTTCAAATATCTTAAAATGTTTAAAACTTTTATTTCATAATCAGAAACTCATTTAACTCTTTAACAAATACTTGTACATTAAGAAAGAAATTTTATCAAGAATTAAACCTTATCATTCTCACTAATGCCTTTAAGAAGCTTCAGCAGTAAAGGGTTAAAGACACCATGGACCTATAATGTGTTTGTGTTGACTTTAAAGGCCAAATCAAAGTAAAACAATATTGTGACTTTAAGCCAAATCAAAGTAAACAAGAAAGCATAAAATAATGAAAATGTCACTTTGAGGACACTCTTATTAACAGACAGATTGAAAGCTTCAGGCATTATTGATTTAAAATCCTCTTAAAAATTCTCGATTTGAAACCTTATATGGAAAACATTATTTTCTTTTCTTGTGTTTAATATGACCATTGAAGGCAATTGTTCTTGTCTGTATAAAGTGAATGGTGTCTCTGCTAAACTAACAAGCTCCTTGAGGCAAAGGGTTTTTGAAGAAATTTCCCCAATTGAATACATTTTGTACAGGCTGGTTAATTAAATACAATAATAATTTGATTGGGCAATTGTTAGGCACTAACCATTTTCCTTAAAGCAGTACTTTGGGTGGTTGTAAATTTTTGCTGTATTCAGCAAAAAAACAAAAAGGAAAAAACCTCAGAATAATTGGTTGTTTTAATAATTATAAACCCAACCATTAAATTAGTCTGCCTATCTGCAAAATAAGAGACTTAAACTTTTAAAAATTATGTATTTCCTCATTTCTAAAGTAAAGCAAAAAACATTTTCAAACAATCTTTTGAATGTTTAAACAAACAAAACAGACAATTTTCTACATGTTTACAGGATAGTTAGAGGTATGTTGAACTTGGTTGCCTCACCCAAAAATCAGTTGCGATATATCCTGCCAAATCTGTTATCTTCTACCTTTGCAAATGGTACCCTGAACTTATCCTCCTGGTGTTTTTACAATGATTATAACCAAAGGGGCAAAACAAACACTTCACACTGATTTACCAGTCTCATGTACCTATATTGAAGCTCCTGACCTGAACAAAAAAACTAAGGTATTTATAAACTAGGATGCCAATTGTTAAAGGTAAAAGAACTAAATCAATGTTTTGATATGTGATTTAGTCGACGGAGTAATTATTCTTTAGATTGCTCTTGATAAGTTATTTAGGTTTATCATTATTATTAATGGTAAAAAAACTTTAAGAAAACTTAATAATATAAAAGGTTAAAAGGTTTAAAGGGTCTTGTTTATTATAGTGTTACTCCGACTGAAAGGGCCCAAAACCCTTTCTGACTTTTGGGGGGAAAAACCTTTTTGTTTCTACCATTACCTCCCCCCCTCCCCACCACTATGCCAGCCCAGGGGGAAAAAAATCCGGGGAAAACCCTTCATTAAAAAATACCTCGCGGCTTTCGAAGTGGGATTTTCCCCAAAAAAAAATCCCACAAAAAACATTCATCCTTTCCCAATTTAAACCCCTTTCCCCGGTTGGGGGGTCGAAAACCCTTCCACCCCCCGATTTTAAGCGGAAAGCCTTAAACCCCTTTGGCCAAAGGTTTTTCCCTATAATATTTAAAGTTAAAAATTTTTAAAAATGTAATTAACATTAATCATAAGATTTAGTTTGATGTTTTAAAAAACTTTTGAAAAGTTATTCAATTAACTTTATCCTGTGTTTTATTTAATTTGTTCATTCTTCCCAAAAATTTCTCCATAATATGTTATCCTAAGACCAAAATAAACACAGTTTATGTCAAAAAAGTATCAATGCATTGTAGCATTCATCATGGTAAAATTTAAAATTGGAGACAAAACTAGGCAAGGCAAGTTATATAACTTCCCTTTCAAAAGGGTTGATCTTGGGGAAAATTATATTAAAAAACTTCCCAAGACATGAATTTTATGAAATTGCTACATTTAGAACTGTCATTAAAGCGCTCTTGAAAGCTCTTATATTTCATTGAACGACGCATGAGGTGCAAAGGAAAAACTTAACAAAAGTTCAAAAAATCTCATTAGAGTTTTATTCATTAAATACTTTTTCATATTTCAGGGTGATTGAAATATTATTAAATTTTTTTTTTTTTGGGAAGTTTTAATTTATAAACCAGAACATGTTCCATTCAAAATTTTGGTGAAAATGAGTAATAACAAGTCGGGTAATTTTTTTCCTAGGGCCTAGAATTTTCAACAAAACAACATATTCAAGTTACTAATCAAAGAAAATTTCATTGGCTAATATTTCGGATAAAATGTATAGATAATGATAATAAGGTAACATTTATTTTTTCACAACATTAACTATTTTAAATGATCATTTCAATGGTGAAGTGCCCTAAAAAGTTTTCAGTCTATGAACAAAAAATACAAAACCCAACATTTCAAAAAATTACAATTTTCTGAAAGAATTATCGAATAAGATTCAATTTTCTTTTTCCACAGTTTTCTGGACGTTTACAAATGAGTTTATTTAAAGATGTGGCCTTGAGGACAATACCGCTTAAACAGATGGGATGAATCACTACAGGCTATGTTAGAATTATGAAAAACTTTTCATTGACAACTTTCCAGTGAAAACACCTTTTAATTTAGAACGATGATTTTTTTCTGTAAAAATTACCCCAAATAGAAACCAAAACGTTCGCAACCAGCGTTCCTTCAACGTGTCAACAGAAATGACAACTTTTCCTTTCCTGGCAAAAATGTCTGATGAAAAATTTTGCAAAAATTTTGTCCAGCACTGATTCGGCATTGATTAGATTGACTGATTAATAAACTTTGATATGGGTTCAGGTATACCTGTCTTATGTGGTTTCTTTTAAAGAAGTTAAAGGGAGAATTTTTGAACCGATGAAAGTTGAAAATATTGTTTAGAACACTGATTACAATTTGATACCAAAGCTAGACAAATTTAACATGGTTGAGTAAAAATCAGATATTTGTTACTCATTCCTTCTTCTTTATTGCCGAAAAGAATATTTAAGATGAATTAGAGCGTTCTTTTGAACACATATAAGGTTTCCAATCAGATAAAAATTCACAAAAAATAAGATTTTCTATCTAATTCTTAGTATATTTCCTTTAACATTTTTTGGAAAGTTTCCTTTTTTTAAGTGTCCAAAAAATTATTAGCTTTTATAATTGCTTTTGATGTCAAATTTTCATGTTTTAAGCCTTTTTACCGCAGTGGAAAGTTTCCTTTAATGATCTGCTCATTATAACAACATTTTAAATATTCCTCTTTTCAATTTTACAAGGGAAAAAACAGAAACTTTTTATTTGTTACCCCCTTTAAAAGCAGCATGCCTCCAGAATGAGAAAAATATTCAAGACCCAATTAAACTTGAAGAAATTATGAACAAAGATTTTATGAAAAAAGTAATATTTAAAA